>NC_092254.1:11967500-11980000 GCF_036320965.1 Panulirus ornatus
GTGGTAACGCCCCCATGCTTGGCGTCATGGGATATTCAAGAGTTTCAGCTCAGGTTCGAGTGTGTGTGTGTGTGTGTGTGTGTGTGTGTGTGTGTGTGTGTGTGTGTGTGTGTGTGTGTGTGTGTGTGTGTGTGTGTGTGTGTTTTCCCGAGAAAACAGACCGCATCGTGACGATTCTGGGGCAGGGTTTACTTCCAGCACCTCGAGGGCTTTAGGGTGTGGGTAAGAGAGAGAGAGAACTCTCTCTCTCTCTCTCTCTCTCTCTCTCTCTCTCTCTCTCTCTCTCTCTCTCTCTCTCTGCTGTCGCCCCGTTTGAGGATCACGGAGACGATGCGTCTGGCAGCGCGGCAAGTGATAATGTCCGTAAGTCTTGAATTTTTTTTTTTTTTCTTTTGTGGTGGTGGGGACGAGCCAGTTTGTCGAAAAACCCACATTAAAAAAAGGTAGACTTTTATCATCATTGCCTTTTATTTCCCCCCCATTATACATTCATCAGATACTATCCAGACGGTACGAAAAGTGAGCTCTCCCCGCGAAATGGTCCAGGAGTTTAGCCAAGAACTTTGCCCAGAATCGCATTTCGGTCCGCGCGCGTTTACGAATATCGCCACAGCCATAAAAGTGACACTGGGAGGGGTTTAGAGAGAGAGTCATGTTCTGATGAGCATTACTCCAAATAAAGAAGGGGAGGGGAGGGAGGGAGAGGAGGGGCGGCGGGCCCTTCAAAAGCTGTTTTAGTTAGATTATGCCATGGGTGGTGAAGTTATAGGTCCTCAAGGGACGCCTCTACAGTGATAGGCCCTCAAGGGACGCCTCTACAGTGGTAGGTCCTCAAGGGACGCCTCTACAGTGACAGGTCCTCAAGGGACGCATCTGCAGTGACAGGTCCTCAAGGGACGCATCTGCAGTGACAGGTCCTCAAGGGACGCCTCTACGGTGACAGGTCCTCAAGGGACGCTTCTACAGTGGTAGGTCCTAAAGGGACGCCTCTACAGTGACAGGTCCTCAAGGGACGCCTCTACAGTGATAGGTCCTCAAGGGACGTTTCTACAGTGACAGGTCCTCAAGGGACGCCTCTACAGTGACAGGTCCTCAAGGGACGCCTCTACAGTGACAGGTCCTCAAGGGACGCCTCTGCAGTGACAGGTCCTCAAGGGACGCTTCTACAGTGACAGGTCCTCAAGGGACGCTTCTACAGTGGTAGGTCCTCAAGGGACGCTTCTACAGTGACAGGTCCTCAAGGGACGCTTCTACAGTGGTAGGTCCTCAAGGGACGCTTCTACGGTGATATGACCCACAGGTCATGTCGAACTACAGATGCGTCGGTGTCTCAGTATGGACTCTTCCCGAAACGAAAGGGCTTCCCCACAGAGATGTCCAAACCCTTATCTACCGCCACTACAAAAGGCCACCCTTTGCCCAAAGCCTTATCTACCATCAATATAAAAGGCCACCCTTTGCCCAAAGCCTTATCTACCATCAATATAAAAGGCCACCCTTTGCCCAAAGCCTTATCTACCATCAATATAAAAGGCCACCCTTTGCCCAAAGCCTTATCTACCATCAATATAAAAGGCCACCCTTTGCCCAAAGCCTTATCTACCACCAATATAAAAGGCCACCCTTTTATCCTGCACCACATCACCTGTTTTAACACCACGCCTTCCACCACCCTCCCCACAAGACCTCCGACCCATCCACCCACACACCACCACCGCCACCCCATCTTCATCTGTCGCATCCAATCAAGACGTCAGACTCCCTGGCACCACACACTGTACCCAGGGGGTGGTACACCCCACACTGTACCCAGGGGATGGTACACCACACACTGTACCCAGGGGGTGGTACACCCCACACTGTACCCAGGGGATGGTACACCACACACTGTACCCAGGGGATGGTACACCACACACTGTACCCAGGGGGTGGTACACCACACACTGTACCCAGGGGGTGGTACACCACACACTGTACCCAGGGGGTGGTACACCACACACTGTACCCAGGGGGTGGTACACCACACACTGTACCCAGGGGATGGTACACCACACACTGTACCCAGGGGGTGGTACACCACACACTGTACCCAGGGGATGGTACACCACACACTGTACCCAGGGGATGGTACACCACACACTGTACCCAGGGGGTGGTACACCACACACTGTACCCAGGGGGTGGTACACCACACACTGTACCCAGGGGGTGGTACACCACACACTGTACCCAGGGGATGGTACACCACACACTGTACCCAGGGGGTGGTACACCACACACTGTACCCAGGGGGTGGTACACCACACACTGTACCCAGGGGGTGGTACACCACACACTGTACCCAGGGGATGGTACACCACACACTGTACCCGGGGGTGGTACACCACACACTGTACCCAGGGGGTGGTACACCACACACTGTATCCAGGGGGTGGTACACCACACACTGTACCCAGGGGGTGGTACACCACACACTGTATCCAGGGGATGGTACACCACACACTGTACCCAGGGGGTGGTACACCCCACACTGTACCCAGGGGGTGGTACACCACACACTGTATCCAGGGGATGGTACACCACACACTGTACCCAGGGGGTGGTACACCCCACACTGTACCCAGGGGGTGGTACACCACACACTGTACCCAGAGGGTGGTACACCACACACTGTACCCAGGGGGTGGTACACCACACACTGTACCCAGGGGGTGGTACACCACACACTGTACCCAGGGGGTGGTACACACCATCATGGCTACAGCGAATTCCACCATTGATTTTACTATTCCATCTCCTTCATAAAACCAGCTGAAGAGAGAAGAGGAAAAAACCTATGGATAAATCTTGGGGTTTCATGTGGTAAATATCACGTCCCTCCACCACCACCACACAACCACCACCACAGAGTTCTGCCCGAAGGCGTCTGCCTGCAATGACAGGAACCGAAGCCCCTCCAGGTTAAGTGTCTGCTGGTGAAGTAGGTGGTTGGAAATGAAGGGAACTTCGTTTTCCCTGGTCCAGCATGTCTGGCTGATGGGTTTTCATGGGGCAGGGTGTGGAGGTGGGGGGGAGAAGGGGGTGGTTAGGTGGGATGGGGCGTGGGAGAGTCAGGTGTGTGACTAAATGAGAATGGGGACAGGTGTGTGTGTGTGTGTGTGTCCCAGCAGTGAGAGAGAGCGGGGCGTCCCAGCAGTGAGAGAGAGAGAGAGAGCGGGGCGTCCCAGCAGTGAGAGAGAGAGAGAGAGCGGGGCTTCCCAGCAGTGAGAGAGAGAGAGAGAGAGCGGGGCGTCCCAGCAGTGAGAGAGAGAGCGGGGCGTCCCAGCAGTGAGAGAGAGAGAGCGGGGCGTCCCAGCAGTGAGAGAGAGAGCGGGGCGTCCCAGCAGTGAGAGAGAGCGCGGGCCGTCCCAGCAGTGAGAGTAGGACAGGCCAGGTTTAAAAAGCAGTGCCCCTCGCAAACAGTTGTCGACCAAGGGCCAAATCTACGAGAGAAAGAAGACGATATTTGTCCCGGTCACTTCAGTAATAATTAGGGTTACGTATTTGCACCAGATGCAGTCTTATCATTATGGTAAGAGGGCCTTTTTAAAACGTTCATGCATCTCATGTTTTCGGTAATGATCTTAGATTTTGAAATAGAAAAAAAACAAAAAACCAGAAGGCCCTCTGAGCGTGTGATTTATGATACAACGCATTTAAAACTTGTGGCAACCATGTGATTAGTTTACGTTAACTTCGAGAATGGTTTTTGGTGAGGAACCGACCTAATCTGGATTATTGCCAACTATTTTCCTCGTTATCATATACACAGCTTTTTCTTGCTCGTTTTTTTTTTTCTTCATGCAAGAGTTCATAGACAGTTGTCTGGAGTATTGTTGAGGAATGTTGAATGTTTTCTTAATCTCTTTTTTTTTTGGAAAAGTGGTCTTTAAGATTCATTCTGGATCAGCTCATAGTGAATCACTTTAGTCTTGCAGATCACCAGACATGAATTTCACAGTCTTTTCTCCTTTTTTTTCGAAAACGTAGTGAGGCATTTAGTCTTGTAGATTTGAATTACTTCTCACATACATAGAAAGATGGTGTTTTTTCCCTGATGATTATCCAGTGTGAATGTTGGAGTCTCCTGTTTGTCACTTGAAATTTCTCTGTCGTACAATGTTTTGAAACTTACGTATATGTTGCCAACATCCACATTATCTGTATCTCATTTCATTCCATTGATTCATGACCTTTTATTCTTGAACTATGACCTAATATTCTATAAAAATAGTACTTCTTTCCATCTTTTCTAACACGATGCATCTGTAACTTCATTTGTGTAAACACTGACACACACCTGAGCCTAAGCCAGATACCCATTTATGAACACCGGTGTCCGGCAAAGGCCAACTGCCGCGCCCAGGATTCGAACCCAGGCGATCCGTGGTGACTTATAGGTCCGTAACACTGACCACTTCTTGTCACTAGGGTTTGTATGTGCGTGTGTTTCCTTTCACGTACTCAGTGTAGTGTCCATGCGAATATTTTTGTGTCTGTGTTTCGGTAATGAACCTAAGTGTTTTTGCTTATTTACGTGTGTGTGTGTGTGTGTGTGTGTGTGTGTGTGTGTGTATTTTTTCATACTGTTCGCCATTTATCGCATTAGCGAGGTAGCGTTAAGAACAGAGGACTGAGCCTTTGAGGGAATATCCTCACATGGCCCCCTTCTCTGTTCCTTCTTTCGGAAAATTGAAAACGAGAGGGGAGGATTTCCAGCCCCAAGCTCCCTCCCCTTTTTAGTCGCCTTCTACGACACGCATGGAATACGTGGGAAGTATTCTTTCCCCCCTATCCCCTTCAGCTCACCCTCTTCATCTCTCTCAACCACACTCCTGACGAAGAAGATATATGTGTCAGAAGTGGAGGGAGCAAGGAGAACAGGGAGAACAAATTGGTGGTGGAGGGAAAAAGATTTGGAATGATCGGGGCTTGAACATGCAAGACGATGAACGGCGAGCAAGGGACAGAGTGAATTGGAACGATGTGGTATACTGGGGTCGACGTGCTGTCGGTGTGCTGGACCATGTCATGTGAAGCGTCTAGGATAAACCAAGGAAAGGTGGTCTGTAGGATCTGGATGTGGACAGGGAGCTGTGGTTACGGTGCATTACACATGACAGCTAGAGAATGGATGTGGCCTTTTTTCGTCTGTCCTGGCGCCACTTCGCTAACGCGGGAAACGGTGATCAAGTATATTATATATATATATATATATATATATATATATATATATATATATATATATATATATATATATATATATATATATATATATATATATATAGTAGACTAACAAAAATAGATAACGACCAACTACATCAAACAAGGACATGGACATGCATAAACAGCAAAAACTAAACACCAGCAGAAACCTTTGATAAAGGACCCATTATCCTGGTGGGGGTAAAATTCATCTCTTTAAGAATAATTAGGTCAGGTGGTGAGTGGTGTAGAGCTGGGGCAGAATTTATGGTGTAATTTGCCTCCCCCTCCCACACACACACACACACACACACACCCACACCCACCCACACACACACACACACACACACACCCAACCCACCTCACTTGGTTAGAGGCTGAGTGTGGCAGTGTTACACTGGTGAGGATGAGGCTCCATTCTGGAGGTGTATATACTTCCCACCCACCCACCCACACACACACACACACAGAAAGTGGTGTATGGTCTCGCCATTATTGTATTGTCAGGGAGGGAAAGACTTCACTTCCGACACGGTTTAATCTTTGGTCGGCAGATCAAATGGTTGTATGAGGAAAGCAGCACTTTGGAAACAACTTTGAATGATAGTCCGTTAAGACCAAGCTGCTTACCAAGAGAAGGGCCCCCTCCAACACCCCTTAGCGTCGCCTCGGGCACACCTTTGTCTCGCCTTTCGTTCTTGCAAACATCCAAGTCGGTTGTGGTGGCAACATGTTGTAGAAATTCCATGCCTGGCGGTGAAGTGAGAAACTTATTCATTCGCTCAAGTGAGCGAGATCCTGTGTGCCCAGAGCCATCTCGTGAGGAGGAGGAGGAGGAGGAGGAGAAACGGGGAGAGTGTGTGTGTTAAACATCAGACACCCGTGCGCTGCACGGAGCCAGCCGCTGGTGGTGGAGGCGCGCGCAGCTCCTCCTCCACCAGCCTTTATGTAAAGCCATCTGGTAGCAGCGGAGGCAGACTTCCGTCTACAGAGCCCGTGGACAGAACCATGGGCTGGTGAGGGAAGCGCCCTCCTTCAAAGCCATTTAGTGGAGGCGAGGAGATAAGATTTGGAGGGCCTGGGCTCTGAGCCATTTATTGAAGAGGTGGTAGACTTCAGACCCATTTATTGAAGAGGTGGCAGACTTCAGACCCATTTATTGAAGAGGTGGTAAACTTCAGACCCATTTATTGAAGAGGTGATAAACTTCAGACCCATTTATTGAAGAGGTGGTAGACTTCAGACCCATTGATTGAAGAGGTGGGAGACTTCAGACCCATTTATTGAAGAGGTGGTAGACTTCAGACCCATTGATTGAAGAGGTGGTAGACCTCAGACCCATTGATTGAAGAGGTGGTAGACTTCAGACCCATTTATTGAAGCGGTGGTAGACTTCAGACAGCCTGCGTACAGAGCCATCTATTGAGAAGGAGGAGGAGGAGGGAGGGGATGCGGGTGGGTTAACTTGAGACTGCCAAATGTAACAGCCCCCCAGGCGGAGATGGGAGCAGGTAATATAATACTCTGAAACACATTTCAGTCAATTACAGCGACGTAAATTCATGAGTGGCAAGGGAGAGGGGGAGCGAGTTACAGACGCGCGCCGTAGACCTGCATTAACACAACTCAGAGGATGATGGAACGTCCCCAAGTGCACGACGGTACGACCCCTGGGCTATGATAGTGGCCTCCTGACCTAAGCCTTTGCCCTTACCTTCAAGGGCAAGGGCAAAGGGTTAGGCCATCATACCCAAGGGTCGTTGCCCCTATTATGCCCCAAAAGTTCTACCGTCTTGCTTAGGGGGGGGGGGGGGGAGGGTCGTGTTCAGATGTCGTACCGTCATGTTCAAGAGTCGTAGCGTCATGCTGAAAAGTCGTACCGTCTTGCCTAGATGTCGTACTGTCTTGCTCGAGGGTCGTACCGTCTCGCTCATGAGTCGCCCCGTCTCGCTCATGGGTCGCCCCGTCTCGCTCATGGGTCGTACCGCCTTGCTCAAGGGTCGCCCCGTCTCGCTCATGGGTTGCCCCGTCTCGCTCATGGGTCGCCCCGTCTCGCTCATGGGTCGTACCGCCTTGCTCAAAGGTCGCCCCGTCTCGCTCATGGGTTGCCCTGTCTCGCTCATGGGTCGTACCGTCTCGCTCAAGGGTCGCCCCGTCTCGCTCATGGGTCGCCTCGTTTCGCTCATGGGTCGCCTCGTCTCACTCAAGGGTCGCTCCGTCTCGCTCATGGGTCGCCCCGTCTCGCTCAAGGGTCGCCCCGTCTCGCTCATGGGTCGTCCCGTCTTGCTCATCGGTCACCCTTTCTCGTTCATGGGTCGCACCGTCTCGCTCAAGGGTCGCCCCGTCTTGCTCAAGGGTCGCCCCGTCTCGCTCATGGGTCGCCTCGTTTTGCTCATGGGTCGCCTCGTCTCGCTCATGGGTCGCCCCGTCTCGCTCATGGGTCGCCCCGTTTCGCTCAGTGGTCGCCCCGTCTCGCTCAAGGGTCGCCCCGTCTCGCTCATGGGTCGCCCCGTCTCGCTCATGGGTCGCCCCGTCTCTTTCGTGGGTCGCACCATCTCGCTCATGGGTCGTACCGTCGTGTCTCCAAGGGTTTAAGCCCCATTACCTTATCCAGTGGTCCCGTTACAGAGAGAGAGAGAGAGAGAGAGAGAGAGAGAGAGAGAGAGAGAGAGAGAGAGAGAGAGAGAGGCGGAGGAAGATCATACAGCGTCGGGAACAAATGAAACCTGCTGATGTATATATGTATGAAAACGGTCTAGTCAGCCATGAAAACGTCCCTCGGAAAATTTTATATTTATGTACTGCACGAGGCCTTTAATGTGTATTGATGAAATATGAATAAAAGACCGGGAATTTCCACTGTACAGTCGACACAGTTTGTTGTCTTTTCCAAGTGGAGTTTTATTCCCCCCATGTCTTTTCAAAGTGCGTTTTTTTTTCCGTGTCTTTTCAAAGTGCGTTTTTTTTCCGTGCCTTTTGAAAGTGTGTTTTTTTCCGTGTCTTTTCAAGTTGCGTATTTTTCCCCATGTCTCATCAAAGTGCGTTTTTTTTCATGTTTTTTTAAGGTACGTTTTTTCCCATGTTTTTTCAAGGTGCGTTTTTTTTCCGTGTCTTTTCAAGGTGCGTTTTTTTGCCATGTCTTTTCAAAGTGCGTTCTTTCCCCCATGTCTTTTCAAGATGCATTTTTTTGCCATGTCTTTTCAAAGTGCGTTTTTTTCCGTGTCTTTTCAAGGTGCGTTTTTGCCCCATGTCTTTTTCAAGCGCGTTTTTTCCCCCTATTCTGAGTTGGTGACATGCCTGTGTGCGTCCAGGATAGGTAGATGAACCGAGCGCATACCTTGGGGCTAGACAGTGACTATTCCAGGTGGTAATGGATAGAGATGGATCGATGATTGGGGTAATGAGATACCCACGCACCAAGGTATTGGCACGAACTGGCCACCGTGCACAGAGGATAGAGGTTAGTCTCGTTGTGGCAGAAGGTATGGGCGAGGTAGTCTCGTTGTGGCAGAAGGTACGGACGAGGTTAGTCTCGTTGAGGCAGAAGGTACGGACGAGGTAGTCTCGTTGAGGCAGAAGGTACGGACGAGGTTAGTCTCGTTGAGGCAGAAGGTACGGACGAGGTTAGTCTCGTTGAGGCAGAAGGTATGGACGGAGTAGTCTCGTTGTGGCAGAAGGGACGGACGAGGTTAGTCTCGCTGGGAATGTTGGACAGAGGTGGGTCCGTGGCGCGTCAGCTGGACCAGTCTTAGTCCACCAAGACGTCTGCGGAAAGAGGCGCGATGTGAGATGGGCTTCCCCATGGCGGTGCAGACGTGTATCTCCCTCTTCGTTCGTACATCATCCACGTTTAAGATCATTCCACGGTTAACGCCTTGGCATCTACTGGCCGATGTGAAGTCTGTCTTGACATTTGGTCCTCGTCTTTGGGGTCTGTGTGTGTGTATATATATATATATATATATATATATATATATATATATATATATATATATATATATATATATATATATATATATATATATATATATATATATATATCCCTCTCTCATGAGTTCACAGTGCCTCGCATGTTGGGATGTGACACCGCGACATAATGTCTAAAGTCTGTCCATTGGTCTACCGTTCCTTTTCCGTCCTCTCCCTGTGGCAGGGGAAGGGATATTCCCTTACCGTGGCTGGAGCATCCAATGGCTCAATGTTACAACCATTTTTAGGTCGTGGGAAGGCGGGTGTGCGCGTCAGTTTACGTGCCATAACATGGACGGGTGCGAGCATGGAACAGGAGGGCACAAATCCTCTCACATGAAGCAGCATGAGGATATGTATTTACTCACCCCCCACAACCCGACCTCCGTTCGTCGTATATACTCATAGATGGGAGGGTTACCAAGGCCTTCCCCCTTTGGGAGGTTGGGGAAGTGGTGTTCGCTGTTATCAGGTCCAACAGACTGCCTGTGAATATTAAGGGTATTTCAGGAGCTCTCCGTGGCTCGTGGGATGAGGGTTGTAGTATATTATCAGGGCCAGCAGCTGGTCACATGATCCCGAACAAGGCCAGGGGGGTGAGAGAAAGAAGTGACTGAATGTTGATGAAGGTATTCCACACACACACACACACACACGCAAGAGGCACTCACCACACTTGCTCCTCCGGAATCCGTCGCATCCCCTGGTTCTCTCCTTAGGGTTGAGGTGGGAAGTAGGCATAGGCACCATTTCCGCCACCGTCACCTCCTGTCACCTGAGATCCCTCGTCCCCAGGGTTGTAGTTCAGCACCGCAAGCGCACTGAGCCCATGCGAGTATCGCGCAGACACCAGAACAGCCTTATCCCAGCCATCATGAACATCATCGGTGTTTTGAAGACTGCATATTTACCTTCCACTTTTGCACGTTGTATAAAGACCGTATATATACATAAGACCTTCTTTTTACGGTCTCCGATGTCTATTGCTATATATATATATATATATATATATATATATATATATATATATATATATATATATATATATATATATATATATATGTATTTTCTCCATATATTTTCACCTTTTAGCCACAATTCATTCAGAGACTCATCATGCTCTCTCTCTCTCTCTCTCTCTCTCTCTCTCTCTCTCTCTCTCTCTCTCTCTCTCTCTCTCTCTCTCTCTCTCTCTCTCTCTCTCTCTCTCTCTCTCTCTCAGAATGATGCCGGCAGGTAGGTACACACACACACACACACACACACACACACACACACACACACACTACGGCGGGCAGTACACCGTAAGCACGACGGCAGCAGAAGGGCACGGAGAACCATCGCTTCGACCAGCACCGCGTCAGGGGAAGATAATACGGCGTCGCAACGCCTGATCGGCCGTGGGAACAGAAGGTGGTAGATACAACGGGGGGATCGAACCCCTGATGGAGACTTCGGTACATTAGGAATGCACGGTGTCGAATCCCAGATGGGGACATGGGGACCCCCTGGTTCATACGTCGCCGAATCCCCTGATGGGGACGACTTGGGTGCATTAGCCAGAGACAGTGACGAATCCCAGACAGGGACTTGGGGGACATAAGGTAGATACGACATAACAGCGTCTCCAGAATTTCGTAAATTGTTTACGCTCCCAAATAAGGCAACAAACAATACTCCACCACCTCCTCTCCCCCAGAGAGAAAAAAACCCAAAAGACTACAGACACCTCCCTCCCCCAGAACCTGCTCCCAGACCAAGACGACGGGCGTGGTGGGGGTTGTGTCGGTGTCCTCCAGAGCTGATCCCATCCCATCTCCGCGGCGGCAAGACAGACTTTCGGATCCGCCAAGTTTCGCGTCTTATTAAACTCAGACAAGATGCCGAGCAATCAGAGGGAGAGGGTGGTGTGTGGGGGTTGCCATTACTGGTAAGTGGTTCTCGGAACAACATTAGAAGGGGAGCCACTTGGCAGTGAGGTGGATGGGGTAGTATCTCTTAAGGCAACTGCAGAACTTCGAAAAGTGATTTAAAGACTTGCGTTGTCCAAGGGCCGGACGTCGCCCAGGGAACCAACCAGCTCCTCTTGGTCCCCTCACCACTGGGCGTTCCATCCAACATCTTGCTGTGTCAGCTGAGTAACCCCCTCCGTGGGGCTTCACACACACACACACACACACACACACACACACACACTCCCTTCACGGCGCCCGCGTGTCATGTTCGACCTCCCCCTACGTTTCCCGGAACAGGGTTCGTTTCCCGCTCGCCCAGAGTCTACAGCTGTTCTCAAAGACTGGAGAACTCCCCAGTCCCTCTCCCTCCAGTTGGCCAACAGTGAGGTGGTTCTTAGACTTTCGGATTGGTTGCTTTGAGCCACATCTTTCTATCTTGTCTCTCTTGGCGACCCCGTCTGTCTGCGAATTGGCGTCAATTTCTGGGCGAATTAGCACCAGTTTGTCTCTTGTCTTGGCGACAACAGTCTGTGTATTGGCGACAAGTGTATATGTGAGTTGGCGACAGTTTGTCTGTCTGTTGGCGTCAGTCTATCTGTAACTTGGCAACGGTCGAGCTGTCTTTTGGCGACAGTCTTTCACTGAATTGGCGACAGTCTTTCACCGAATTGGCGACAGTCTGTGTGGCTATTGGCGACAGTCTGTCTGTATACTGGCAACACTCTGCTTATTGATCGACAACCTGTCTAGTGTGTTGGCGCTCGTATTCCCGTCTGTTGGCGACAGTCTGAGTGTAAAGTATTACGTCATTATCATGTTGCACCTGAGGGACATGGATTAGTTCTTAATAAACTCACTATTACAGAAATTATCCATGGATACGTATAGTGAGGCAGACGCCATATTTGTCAAGGTACTGACGTGTGTTTTACAGATATCTCTTGATCTTTGCCTTGCAGGTGTGGCTCATCAACCTCTTGCAGGTGTATCACACTGACCTGTGTTGCAGGTGTGGCACACTGACCTGTGTTGCAGGTGTGGCACACTGACCTGTGTTGCAGGTGTGGCACACTGACCTGTGTTGCAGGTGTGGCACACTGACCTGGGTTGCAGGTGTGGCACACTGACCTGTGTTGCAGGTGTGGCACACTGACCTGTGTTGCAGGTGTAGCTCATGACCCCGCTCATGTTTCAGGTGTGACTTAATCCTCTCGTGTTGCAGGTGGAGCTGACCTTACGTGTGTTGCGGGTGCGACTGATTGGTTCTCTTGTGTTGCAGGTGGAGCTGACCTAACGTGTGTTGCGGGTGCGACTGATTGGTTCTCTCGTGTT
>NC_092254.1:11985000-12120000 GCF_036320965.1 Panulirus ornatus
TCTAGTATCCTTGGCTCCTGTCGAGAAGGAACTGAGATGCCTTCTAGTATCCTTGGCTCCTGTCGAGAAGGAACTGAGATGCCTTCTAGTGATCTTGACTGGTATCGAGAAGGGATTGAGATGCCTTCTAGTGATCTTGGATGTCTGTGGTCGTCGGGACGAGTGAGTGATTATCAAGACGAAGTCGTACATCTCGAGATCCTTTTTGGCGCGATGGTATACGACCCTTGGATGCGAGCGGGGCCAAGCCTTCAAAGGCGCTCTCGGATTGTCGTAGGTGAGGAAGACTTTGTTTACGTAATCAGACCCCCCCTTATGGTGCTTGAAAAAAGATAAGTACACCTATTGCACATAACGTGTCTCCATTATTGAATGGCTTTCTCGTGTTCTGAGCACGTATTAACCCCAGGTTTAAACCTCTGTTTTAGGATTAAACCCGGTATTAAGCGTCGGGTGCGAAAGTGGCTGAGATAATCGCCTTAGATGTGAGTATGACGCCCTGGAATTTTTCGCAGAGGTGTTCATTGAGCCATTCCCTTTCCGTGTATTGCTCCGCTGCTGGAACGCTTTATGATATCGTATGCCCAATTATTAATTAACATGCCTGTCATCATCATCATCATTACTTCATTCGACCCGAAGTTGTATTCGCAGTTTCACTCGTCCATGCTTAATGCAATAGTTTTGATTCCCTCTGGACTAGGTTAGGGTGCGTGACGGAGCGTTTATATATATATCCACCTAAGCACATATATGCGCTTGTTTGTTTGTTTGTCTTTGTCTTCAGGCTTAAAAGAAAACAAAACAAAAAAACACCACTCCGGTCGTGAGGTTAGGCCACAGCCTTACGTTCACCTCTGGCGTTGAACGATGAGGCTCGCCCCACCAACAACGCGTCGTGAGGGAGGGAGGGAGGGAAGAGGCAGTCTGTGGTGAGGGGAGGGAACCTGTCAAAGTTGCCTGGCCTGGCGTGCAACACAGCGGGCTCATGAGCCTCGACCACCTTCTCCACCAGGCGATGGATCTGGAAGCCCAGCTGTGTTAGGTTGTAAAGAATTGCAATGGAAACGCACAGGCCAGCTGTGTTAGGTTGTAAAGAATTGCAATGGAATCGCACAGACCAGCTGTGTTAGCTTATACAGTGGTAACGCATAGACCAGCTGTGTTAGCTTATACAATGGAAAAGCACAGACCAGCTGTGTTAGCTTATACAATGGAAACGCACAGACCAACTGTATTAGCTTATACAGTGGAAACGCACAAACCAGCTGTGTTAGCTTATACAGTGGAAACACATAGACCAGCTGTGCTAGCTTATACAATGGAAACGCACAGACCAGCTGTGTTAGATTGTAAAGAACACAATGGAAACGCACTTAACTCCAGCAGCAAAAGCGGTTTCAACCCCGTCATTAGGAGATCTTTTTATTATTATGTCTAAGCTAAATAGTGCCCTAACACCCAAACTCCCGATTACCTATATAACTTCCTCGCAAACTTCATATACTTTTTTAACTTTTTATCTGGGTGAAAGTCATGATATTGCCAGTGGAATTGCATGCAAGTGGTCTGCTTCATATGGATAAGTTACATGTCTGAGCACAAAATATGCTGTAAAGTGATGACATATTTCTTTTATTTTCTACTGAATTTCCTCTTTAATCCAGGAATTCTTAAGAGCGGTTTTTTTTTTACTTTTCATTTTGATAGAATTTTTTTTTCATTTTGATAGATTTTTTTCATTTTGATAGATTTTTTTCATTTTGATAGATTATTTTCATTTTGATAGATTTTTTTTCATTTTGATAGATTTTTTTCATTTTGATAGATTTTTTCATTTTGATAGATTTTTTTTAATTTTGATAGATTTTTTCTTCATTTTGATAGATTTTTTCTTCATTTTGATAGATTTTTTTTCATTTTGATAGATTTTTTTTCATTTTGATAGATTTTTTTTAATTTTGATAGATTTTTTTTCATTTTGATAGATTTTTTTTTCATTTTGATAGATTTTGTTTTTCTTAAACTGACAATGAGGGTAACAGACATGGGTGTAGTTGTGTGTCTTGATCAGTATAATTGCACACGTACCATGGATCTTCCTTATCAGTGTGAGTACATGTATATTATTACACTTTGACCTCCTCCTCCTCCTCCTCCCTTCCGCCTCCTCCTCCTCCTCCTCCACCTCCTCCTCCTCCTCCTCCTCCTTGTATATAAGATTTTGAACGCCTTTGAGCGCTTGTGGTCATATGTGATTTTACTTGATAGATGATAAGATTAGGTGATTATAACCCCCTTTTGTTTTCCTCTCTCTCTCTCTCTCTCTCTCTCTCTCTCTCTCTCTCTCTCTCTCTCTCTCTCTCTCTCTCTCTCTCTCTCTCTCATATGTGACGTATGAATACGGGTTGACCGAGAGATTCGCCTACTTTTGAACACGGTGAAATGTCCGAATATCGCCGTATTGAAAGACTATATCAGGTGTAGATAGATACGGTGGGTGATTTGAATGCGTCGATGGCTCACTTAAGACGTAAAGTGCAGCGTTGTAAAGTGGACGCCTTCATCGAAATACGACTCTCGAATAAAGAGTTTTCGAGTTCGGGAATGAAAGACAGAGGAGGGCATTTTTTTAGAGCGCGTAAGGTCTTCGATTGTTGGTTATAAGGCAGAGGTTGACAGCCTTAACGACAACGCGACCTAAAATCCCAGATAGCCGCCCAACTGACCAATGGCGTTGGAGAACGCGTTGTTGCCACATCGCACTTGCAGAGGGACCGCCTGTGTTTAACATTATGTCAGTATAGAGAGTTAAATCAGTAGGTGTCATCGTGTGTGGGGATTGCTTAAGTATAGAACGCGGATTTGGCAACATTGATGTTAAAAATGACTCGTGAAGAAACAGCAAAAAGATATATATATTCTATTGTTATTATTATCATTATTATTATTATTATACTTTGTCGCTGTCTCCCGCATTAGCGACGTAGCGCAAGGAAATAGACGAAAGAATGACCCAACCCACCCACATACACATGTATATACATACACGCCCCCACACGCACATATACATACCTATACATTTCAACGTATACATACATATACATACACAGACATACATATATACACATATTCATACATGCTGTCTTCATCCATTCTCGCCGCCACCCCGCCACACATGAAAATGGCACCCCCTTACCTCGCGTGCGCGCACGGTAGCGCTAGGAAAAGACAATAAAGGCCACATTCGTTCACACTCAGTCTCTAGCTGTCACGTGTAATGCACCGAAACCACAGCTCCCTTTCCACATCCAGGCCCCACAAAACTTTCCATGGTTTACCCCAGACGCTTCACATGCCCTGGTTCAATCCATTGACAGCACGTCGACCCTGGTATACCACATCGTTCCAATTCACTCCATTTCTTGCACGCCTTTCACCCTCCTGTATGTTTAGGCTCCGATAGCTCAAAATCTTTTTCACTCCATCCTTCCACCTCCAATTTGGTCTCCCACTTCTCCTCGTTCCCTCCACCTCTGACACATATATCCTCTTGGTCAATCTTTCCTCACTCATTCTCTCCATGTGACCAAACCATTTCAAAACACTCTCCTCTGCTCTCTCAACCACACTCATTTTATTACCACACATCTCTCTCACCCTTTCATCACTTACTCGATCAAACCACCTCTCACCACATATTGTCCTCAAACATCTCATTTCTAAAACATCCGCCCTGCTCCGCGCAACCCTATATATATATATATATATATATATATATATATATATATATATATATATATATATATATATATATATATATATGATTATAAGGCGTGTTTTGGCGGAAGGGAAGATGATCTTGTCCTCATTACTCCAGATGGCGCATGTGTGACGTCGTGGATATTGAGGATCTGAATGCATTTCGTCGGATTGAAACCTTGTCTTCGCACGTCTTCCTCGCCGACAGGAAAACAAAAGAGATCCACACACACAGACACACACACACACACACACACACGTTGCTCTGTGATAGCGTGAACCTCATCCTCTGTCATCCTAGACAAAAGAGATATGTAAATGTTTTTAAAGTGATTTTTACTTCTTTTTATTTTACACCCCACCTTTAACTCCACATTTCTCATATATTTATAGTTTCAGCAGAGAGGAAATGTGGCATGGAACGTTTTATCGATAACTGTACGCGAAAAACTTTCGAGCCAAAGCATTGATTATTTCTTCTTTTTTTTTTCTCTCGAATAATACTCTTCCAGGTCGTAAATAAACACACGAGTGTATACCAGCCGCTTTCATGCCTGTACCCTGTCGGTATTTTAACCCGGCATTTGAACTGATGGTATTTTACCCCGGCATTTGAACGGAGGGTATTTTAACCCAGCATTTGAACGGAGGGTATTTTACCCCAGCATTTGAACGGAGGGTATTTTAACCCGACATTTGAACTGATGGTATTTTACCCCGGCATTTGAACTGATGGTATTTTACCCCGGCATTTGAACGGAGGGTATTTTACCCCAGCATTTGAATGAAGGGTATTTTACCCCGGCATTTGAACGGAGGGTATTTTAACCCGGCATTTGAACGGAGGGTATTTTAACCCAGCATTTGAACTGATGTTATTTTACCCCGGCATTTGAACCGATGGTATTTTACCCCAGAATTTAATAGGAAAAAAAAAAGATCTTGTAGGATCGGATCACCCGATGGGTTAATGTTTATGTCCTCTGTTGACCTGGACAGGGTTGAAGGAGGAGGAGGCGGTGGTGGTGGTCGGGTCTTAAGTGATCGCCTTCGGCCCTCAGACAGATTGGTTCCGGTATGCAAATGGGAGTATTCTGGGCATTTCTGATTGGCTTGATGGATGGTTTGGGTGAATGAGAAAGGTGCGTCGTGTGGCGAGGTTGTGTGTGTGGGGGGGATGGGCCTTTAAGTGGTGAGTGAGTAACACTACTGTCTCCACCGGTTCTGTGAATAAGTTCTTCTTACTATCTATCTCTCTGTCTATATCTATCTATCTACCTATCAGTCTATACAGAGTTTACTATGTAGTCAGCTTGAGTCGAGGGTAAGAAGAAAAAGAAAAAAAGATTAGTTAACGCATGAATTAATGCGTTACAGAACGCAACGCCAGCTGGATGTGTAGAGCCGGGCCAGCTGGGTGTGTAAGACCGGGCCAAGTGGGGCTATAGGACCAGACCAACTGGGTCTGTAGAACCGGGCCAGCTGGGGCTTTAGAACCGGGCCAGCTGTGGCAGTAGGAGCGGGCCAGCTGGGTCTTTAGAACCGGGCCAGCTGGGGCTGTAGGAACGAGCCAGCTGGGGCTGTAGGAACGGGCCAGCTTGGTGTGTAGGACCGCGCCAAGTGGTGCTGTAGGACCGGGCCAGCTGGGTGCGTAGGATCGGGCCAGCTGGGTCTTTAGAACCGGGCCAGCTGGGGCTGTAGGAACGGGCCAGCTGAGTCTGTAGGACCGGGCCAGCTGGGTGTGTAGGATCGGGCCAGCTGGGGCTGTAGGAACGGACTAGGTGGGGTTGTAGGACCGGGCCAGATGGGGCTGAAGGACTGGGCCAGGTGGGGTTGTAGGATCGGGCCAGCTGAGGCTGTAAGAACGAACCAGGTGGGGTTGTAGGAACGAGCCAGCTGGGGTTGTGGGAACGGGCCAGCTGGGGTTGTAGGATCTGGCCAGCTGGGAATGTAGGACCGGGCCAGTTGAGGTTGTAGGAACGAACCAGGTGAGGTTTTAGGAACGGACCAGCTGGGGTTGTGGGAACGGGCCAGATGGGGCTGTAGGACTGGGCCAGGTGGGGTTGTAGGAACGGACTAGGTGGGGTTGTAGGATCGGGCCAGCTGAGGCTGTAGGAACGAACTGGGTGGGGTTGTAGGAACGAGCCAGCTGAGGTTGTGGGAACGGGCCAGCTGGGGTTGTAGGAACGGATCAGGTGGGGTTGAAGCTTTCCGACATATACATTAGATTTTTATCATGGGAGAGTAATGAACCTGTGTTTGCGTAATGGTAGGATTTTTTGCCCAGTAATGT
This sequence comes from Panulirus ornatus, assembly GCF_036320965.1. Lineage (NCBI taxonomy): Eukaryota > Metazoa > Arthropoda > Malacostraca > Decapoda > Palinuridae > Panulirus > Panulirus ornatus. The sequence goes on from NC_092254.1 coordinate 11,991,056, forward strand.
TACGATTTTTTCCCCCAGTGATTTTATGATTTTTTTCCCAGTAATGTTACGATTTTTTCCCAGTGATTTTATGATTTTTTTTCCAGTAATGTTACGATTTTTTCCCAGTGATTTTATGATTTTTTTCCATTAATGTTAGGATTTTTTTCTCAGTAATTTTAGAATTTTTTCCAGTAATGTTAGAATTTTTTCACAGTAATGTTAGAATTTTTTCCCAGTAATGTTAGAATTTTTTCCCAGTAATGTTAGGATTTTTTCCCAGTAATTCTAGGATTTTTCCCAGTAATTTTAGGATTTTTTCCTGTAATGTTAGGATTTTTCCCCCGTAGTGTTAGGATTTTTTCCAATAATGCTAGGATTTTTCCCAGTCATGCTATGATAATTTTTCCACAGTAATTCTAGGATTATTTTTTTTTTTCTCCAGCAATGCTAGGAATTTTTTCCAGTAATTTTAGAATTTTTTCCTTTTTTTTCTTCTTTTTTTTTACCAGTAGGCGTGGATATCAGAGAACGTATATATATCCAAGGAATTGAACATATCCAGTACACTTGTACGCATAGGTGTTTATATACTCAGCTGTGTGTGTGTGTGTGTGTGTGTGTGTGTGTGTGGGTGTGTGTATGGGTGTGTGTGTGTGTGTGTGTGTGTGGGTTGGAGCTGGAGCACGTCAAATGGCACAGTTCGCCAGCGATTTTGCTCAGGGGAGCCCTACACCTCTGGACCACCAACCAACCATTTCCTAGACCAGTATATCCCGTTCGTCCTGTGGGAAAAGAGCGCAGAGCTCTGGGAATGATTAAAGGGGGATGTGGGGTGGGCTGGGGTGTGTGGGGTGGGCTGGGGTGTGTGGGGTGGGCTGGGGGGTGTGGGGTGGGCTGGGGTGTGTGGGGTGGGCTGGGGGGTGTGGGGTGGGCTGGGGTGTGTGGGGTGGGCTGGGGTGTGTGGGGTGGGCTGGGGTGTGGGGTGGGCTGGGGTTTGTGGGGTGGGCTGGGGTGTGTGGGGTGGGCTGGGGTGTATGGGGTGGGCTGGGGGGTGTGGGGTGGGCTGGGGTGTGTGGGGTGGGCTGGGGTGTGTGGGGTGGGCTGGGGGGTGTGGGGTGGGCTGGGGTGTGGGGTGGGCTGGGGGTTGAGCGAGGTTGATCAGACACACGGGGGTGGGTTTTGGAAGTGGACGTTACTACGACCCTTGGATACGACGGGTTACGACCCCTCTTGGGCCCGACGGTACGAAAACCTTGGGGCACGGGCGCACGACCCTTTGGGAGTGATGATGCTCTGGGCGTTTGACCTGACCCTTCGATCATCATCCCCAAGGGTCGTACCGTCGAGATCAAGGGTCGTGCCGTCGAGATCAAGGGTCGTACTGTTGTATACCCAAGGGTCGTATCGTCGAGATCAAGGGTCGTCCTGTCGTATACCCAAGGGTCGTACCGTCGAAATCAAAGGTCGTACTGTTGTATACCCAAGGATCGTACCGTCGAGATCAAGGGTCGTCCTGTCGTATACCCAAGGGTCGTACCGTCGAAATCAAAGGTCGTACTGTTGTATACCCAAGGGTCGTGCCGTCGAGATCAAGGGTCGTACTGTTGTATACCCAAGGGTCGTGCCGTCGAGATCAAGGGTCGTGCTGTTGTATACCCAAGGGTCGTACCGTCGAGATCAAGGGTCGTACTGTTGTATATCCAAGGGTCGTGCCGTCGAGATCAAGGGTCGTACTGTTGTATATCCAAGGGTCGTGCCGTCGAGATCAAGGGTCGTGCTGTTGTATATCCAAGGGTCGTGCCGTCGAGATCAAGGGTCGTCCTGTCGTATACCCAAGGGTCGTACCGTCGAAATCAAAGGTCGTACTGTTGTATACCCAAGGGTCGTGCCGTCGAGATCAAGGGTCGTACTGTTGTATACCCAAGGGTCGTGCCGTCGAGATCAAGGGTCGTGCTGTTGTATACCCAAGGGTCGTACCGTCGAAATCAAAGGTCGTACTGTTGTATACCCAAGGGTCGTGCCGTCGAGATCAAGGGTCGTGCTGTTGTATACCCAAGGGTCGTGCCGTCGAGATCAAGGGTGGTACTGTTGTATACCCAAGGGTCGTACGTCGAGATCAAGGGTCGTGCTGTTGTATACCCAAGGGTCGTACGTCGAGATCAAGGGTCGCCTCAGAGAAACGAGAGGGACTCTCGTAGGTATTCCTGCATGGCTTGGCTGAGCTCCCATTGCTCCTTGCTACCCTCTCTCTCTCTCTCTATCTCTCTCTCTCTCTCTCTCTCTCTCTCTCTCTCTCTCTCTCTCTCTCTCTCTCTCTCTCTCTCTCCATACATACCTATCCGTCGGATCCATTGGAATGCACGGAGGCACTTTCTTAGGCATCTTGAAGGGACGAACAAGCCCCTTTGGAAACTGGAGGAGGAGGAATGGTTAGGTTCCAAAGATGAGGGCGAGGGTCAGCGTCGTGCCTAATTTTTAAGAAAGGAGTCTTGGAAATGGGGCGGGCAGATGTGGCTTCCATGTATACAAGCGAGTTCTTCAAAATACGAGTTGAATGCTCCAAATACGAGCGAAGTATTTCAAAATACAAGCATATTTCTCATAATATGAGTACTTTCTTTTTTTCTTTCTAAGTGCGATCGAACTGCACACACAGTCCCAGTAAACTGCTCAGAATACAAGTGAAATATGCTCTCACATGCACGTACGTTGGTCAAGATACGAGTGAACCACTCATCATAACGAGTGCATCGCTCAAAATACAAGTGAATTGCTCAAGTTTACGAGGGTGAATTGCTCAGAATACAGTTTGCCATGCTCAGAACACAAGCGACTTTGCTTAGAAATACAAGAGAGAATGGCTCTGAACACACACACACACACACACACACACACACACACACGTCATGGTCCTTTGAATAGGTAGGCGTGCACACCGACCGCAAGCGGTGATGTGTATACAATGGTTCGCGGGCATTGTGTTCCACTGAGGGAACTGGGCCGAGGCACGAGAGGGTCGGAAATGAAATGTGTGTGTGTGTGTGTGTGTGTGTGTGTCTTTCTTGTTTCGCCGTGTTACTGCGTACGGTTCTCGCCGCCGCCGCCCCCCCCCCCCTCCCCTCCGGTGTTAGCGAGGCAGAGTTAAGAGCAGATGACTGAGTCTTGAAGGGGGAAAATCCTCACTTGGCCCTCTTGTCTGTTCCTTTTTTTTCTTCTTCCTCTTCTTTTTGAAAAGTAATAAGGGAGTTGGGGATTTGCAGCCCCCGCTTTCGCTCCTTTTAGGCGCCTTTTATGACACGAAGAGAATACGTGGGAAGTATTTTTCTACAAATGGCGTCCCAGCTTCGTCTCTTGGATGTATATCAACTGACTGTTATATTTCTCTCTTGTGTCTCCCCTGAGGATGTGATTATTACAAGAAAGTGCACTTGGGAACTTATCGTGTTTCATTTTCCCCGTGGACTCATAGGAATATATATATATATATATATATATATATATATATATATATATATATATATATATATATATATATATATATATATAATGCACTCCAACAGCAAGGATTCGAACCAGGACCTTTTGAGTAGTCATTTTCCCATTAGGGGCTACCATAGCCGAGCGGTTAGCGTTGCCGACTACCACGTAAATAAAAGGTCGCTGCTTCTGACGCACACTCTCTGTGGCACACTTCGTCCGTGGGTACGTAAGTCTGGGCAGGCCCAGCTTCCATTATTTTTCTTACCGTGTTTCTGAAGATTCGAGGCAGCGTTTTCTATGCGTGTTCATTACGGCGGAGAAATTTGGCTTAGGTAGAGCAGCGGACCTGTTAGGTAAACTGTGCTGGACTGGATCCCTCAGGCGAAAATGCCCCATGATCCACCCATTCCAAAGATAAAGAATTAACGTAAAAGAAAAAAGAAAAAGAAAAGAGAGAAATGAACGAAATGATATGACCTGGTGAGTTACTACGGGGACACGTACGTACGAACAGACAAGGGTGTGAATACAGTTGATATAAGTAGTTAAATAAGACGCATCTTCATCTTGTATTTGAAAAAGAAATGTTGGGAAATGAGACAAATTCTTCAGCTGTTGGAAATGAATGGGATATGGTAGAAATGGAGATGAGGTTCTTAGCTTGTGATGAAATATGGGATCAGTAATAAAGGGGGTCAAACTTTTCAGCATGTTACAAATAAAAAGAAGATAAATGAATATAGGAACTGTGAAAAAAAAAAAAACGGGGGAGGGGGGGGGTGAGTGGGAAGGTTGAAGTAAGAAAACGGGACGTAACAGAAGGAAAAATGGGGGGAAGAGGTGGGACGGGGTGAACTATTATATTTTAACATCTCTCGCCAGCCACCTGGACTGAGAAATCGAGGGTTAACCCACTGGCGCTACCCTAATATAGTGGGCAATACAAGCCTCCTATACCAACCCAGCTCATCAAAGCGATAGGCACAATATTGGCGGAACCCACTGCGCGCTCCAGCTGCTCATCAAACCAACTGCGCGCTCCAGCTGCTCATCAATGAGGAGTAGGATGGCTTATTGGACAGATGGAGAGAGGGGAGAAGGGAGGGCCATTTCAATACGGGGGGGGGGGGGAGGATGATATAGGCAGAGCCTCTTCTAATTGGTCAATGAGCTGGCCCCATACTAAGCCATTGGCAAAATGGCCAATGCCCATCCATGGCTGACTTGACCCACCCACCTCCCTCCCTCCCTCCGTGAGTGGGGCCAGCTTCGTTGTCCATTTCGAACCCCGTCTTGTCTTTACCTGGCCCGGTGTTCGATGTAGCCTGTGAACGCTACAGTGGCGTACATACACACACACACACACACACACACACACACACACACACACACGCACACACACACACACACACACACGTGTTTGGAAGCCATATGGAAATAATTCAACGCACCAGAGTGGTCTTTCATCTCCCCTCGTGGAGAGCCTGGGTGCTCATGTTTAGTCGTCGCTGGTTGGAATTCTTTGCAAAGGTCACGAGTGCTTTTTTTTCTTTTCATCATATACCTACATATTGAAATATTCCATCACTACACGATGGATGGTCATAAACGAATTAGGGAGCAATTAGTTGTTATTTTTTTGTTTTTGGTTTTTTTTGTTTTTTGTTTGCATCACATCCCCTTTGACAGGTATGTGTGGTCTATTGAGGAATATCAGGGCACAGGGGAATGAGATGGGTTGTGGACACGAGCGGGGCACAGGATCCATAACGGGAGGGGTTGGGTAGGGGAACGGGGTTTGTACACGGGGACGGGGGAGGGGGCTGTGCACGGAGCGGGGGGAGGGGGTTGTGCACGGGGAAAAGGGGCTGTGACCGGGGATGGGGGAGGGGATTGTGCACGGGGCGGGGGAAAAGGGGTTGTTCCCGGGGGTTGTACATGGAGCGGGGAAAGGGGGCTGTACACGGGGTGGGAGGAGGGGGCTGTTCACTGGGCGGGGGGAAGGGGCTGTACACGGGGCTGGGGAGGAGGTTATACACGGGACGATGAAAGGGGATGATGACACACACGGGGTGCGGATGGTAGGAGATGATGATGATGATAACACACGGGGTGCGGGTGGGGGATGATGATGATGATGATAACACACACGGGGTGCGGGTGGTGGGGGGATGATGATGATGATGATAACACACACGGGGTGCGGGTGGTGGGATGATGATAACACACACGGGGTGCGGGTGGGGGATGATGATAACACACACGGGGTGCGGGTGGGGGATGATGATAACACACAGGGGTGCGGGTGGTGGGATGATGATGATGATAACACACACGGGGTGCGGGTGGTGGGGGATGATGATAACACACACGGGGTGCAGGTAGTGGGGGGTGATGATGACACACACACGGGGTGCGGGTGTGGTGGGGGATTATGATAACACACACGGGGTGCGGGTGGTGGGATGATGATGATAACACACACGGGGTGCGGGTGGGGGATGATGATGATGATGATAACACACACGGGGTGCGGGTGGGGGATGATGATAACACACACGGGGTGCGGGATGATCATAACACACACGGGGTGCGGGTGGGGGATGATGATAACACACACGGGGTGCGGGTGGTGGGTGATGATAACACACACGGGGTGGGGGATGATCATAACACACACGGGGTGCGGGTGGGGGATGATGATAACACACACGGGGTGCGGGATGATCATAACACACACGGGGTGAGGGTGGTGGGGGATGATGATAACACACACGGGGTAGCGGAGGGAAGGGGAGGAGGCGGAGGTGGTATGACACATGGTGCGGGGTTTGAGAGTGAGGTGGAGGTGAGGTGAGGTGAGGTGGAGGTGAGGTGAGGTGGGAGTGAGGTGAGGTGAGGTGGGAGTGAGGTGGAGGTGAGGTGAGGTTGAGGTAAAATGTCCCAGCAATTAAGACTTGATTGTTTTACCTGAAGTTCACTAATTGTGGCGGCCCGTCCCCCCCCCCCCCCCCCCGGAGTCGTCAGCACTGTGATGATGACCTGGCTCTAACTGCTACTACTACTACTGTTGTTGTTGCCTCTGCTGCTGTTATACAGTATTGTATTATTGTATTTTACATAAGAATTGGATTATTGTATTTACACAAGGATTGGACTATTGTATTTACACAAGTATTGGACTATTGTATTTACACAAGTATTATTGTATTGACACAAGTATTGGACCGTTGTATTTACACAAGGATTGGACTATTGTATTTACACAAGTATTGGACTATTGTATTTACACAAGTATTATTGTATTGACACAAGTATTGGACCATTGTATATACACAAGGATTGTATTTTTGTATTGACACAAGTATTCTATTATTGTATTTATACAAGGATTGTATTTTTGTATTTACACAAGTACTGTATTATTGCATTTACACAAGTATTGTGTCATTATATATACACAAGTATTGGGCCATTATGTTTACACAAGGATTGTATTTTTGTATTTACACAAGTATTGTATTTTTGTATTGACACAAGTATTGTATTATTGTATTTACACAAGTATTGTATTATTGTATTTACACAAGAGCCGTGTAAATGTTGTCGAGTTCACACAGACACACACACACACACACACACACACACACACACACACACACACACACACACACACACCCGACTGGTGTACGCCTTCGTAATAGTGGGACGTTCTCTGGGGAGAGAGAGAGAGAGAGAGAGAGAGAGAGAGAGAGAGAGAGAGAGAGAGAGAGAGAGAGAGAGAGAGAGAGAGAGGGTGGCCCTCACTCTGAGGTTAAATAGTAATGGTTTCTCTCTCTCTCTCTCTCTCTCTCTCTCTCTCTCTCTCTCTCTCTCTCTCTCTCTCCCCCTTTCCGATGAGTTATTGATAGGTTATCGTCGAACGTCGTACGCCCGGCAGCGCGGATGCGGGCCGGGAGGCCAGCCAGGTATCTTGCTGCCGGTCGCCGCCGCCTCGAGACTTGGGGTGTTTTTTTGTTTTTTTTGAAGGGCCCAAAGAATGTGGCCTTTGACTGGAGCTGCTTTAGATACATTCTTCCACCCTTAAACCTTCATACACTCCTTTTGAGCTCAACTACATATATATATATATATATATATATATATATATATATATATATATATATATATATATATATATATATATATATATATATATATATATATATTATAAAACCTCAAGAGGCGAGTTTTTGAGACCAATAATGTCCTGAAATACATTTCATATATATATATATATATATATATATATATATATATATATATATATATATATATATTACGTTTCTTTCTCTCAAACTATTCGCCATTTCCCGCGTTAGCGAGGTAGCGTTAAGAACAGAGGACAGGGCCTTTGAGGGAATATCCTCATCTGGTCCCATTCTCTGTTCCTTCTTTTGGAAAATTAAAAAAAAAAAAGAGAGGGGAGGATTTCCAGCCCCACGCTCCCTCCCTTTTTAGTCGCCTTCTACGACACGCAGGGAATACGTGGGAAGTATTCTTTCTCCCCTATCCCCAGGGATAATATATATATATATATATATATATATATATATATATATATATATATATATATATATATATATATATATATATATATTTAAGCGCCGTATGCCCAGGTAATCGGGCATTAAGCGCTGCTCACTTACCCGTGCGCTTGAAACTGAGCGCGTACACTTAAGACTAAGCGCTTATTCTTTCTCCCTTTTTACACTGCAGGTTTTGAGCGCCACGTACCTGGTTACCCTCGCTACCAGTACCTGGGCGAACCTGGTCGGGGAGAGCATCACCTGGTGATCAAGGGCGTAACCCTCGAGGACGATGGGGAGTATCAGTGTCAAGTGGGACCAACCATGACCAGCTTCCCCATATGGGCAGCCGCTAACCTCACCGTCATGGGTAAGTGCTGAGTTACCGTGTCATGGGTTGATAGTGAGTTCCCGTGTCATGGGTTGATAGTGAGTTACCGTGTCATGGGTTGATAGTGTGTTACCGTGTCATGGGTAAGTGCTGAGTTCCCGTGTCATGGGTTGATAGTGTGTTACCGTGTCATGGGTTGATAGTGAGTTCCCGTGTCATGGGTTGATAGTGTGTTACCGTGTCATGGGTTGATAGTGAGTTCCCATGTCATGGGTTGATAGTGAGTTCCCGTGTCATGGGTTGATAGTGTGTTACCGTGTCATGGGTTGATAGTGAGTTCCCATGTCATGGGTTGATAGTGAGTTCCTGTCTCATGATTTGATAGTGTGTTACCGTGTCATGGGTAAGTGCTGAGTTCCCGTGTCATGGGTTGATAGTGTGTTACCGTGTCATGGGTTGATAGTGTGTTACCGTGTCATGGGTAAGTGCTGAGTTCCCGTGTCATGGGATGATAGTGAGTTACCGTGTCATGGGTTTGTAGTGAGTTACCGTGTCATGGGTTGATAGTGAGTTACCGTGTCATGGGTTGATAGTGAGTTACCGTGTCATGGGTTGATAGTGTGTTACCGTGTCATGGGTTGATAGTGAGTTACCGTGTCATGGGTTTGTAGTGAGTTACCGTGTCATGAATTGATAGTGAGTTACCGTGTCATGGGTTAGTAGTGAGTTCCCGTGTCATGGGTTAGTAGTGAGTTACCGTGTCATGGGTTGATAGTGAGTTCCCGTGTCATGGGTTGATAGTGAGTTCCCGTGTCATGAGTTGATAGTGAGTTCCCGTGTCATGGGTTAGTAGTGAGTTCCCGTGTCATGGTTTAATAGTGAGTTACCGTGTCATGGGTTAGTAGTGAGTTGCCGTGTCATGGGTAAGTGCTGAGTTCCCATATCATGGGTTGATAGTGAGTTACCGTGTCATGGGTTAGTAGTGAGTTCCCGTTTCATGGTTTAGTAGTGAGTTACCGTGTCATTGGTTGATAGTGGGTTACCGTGTCATGGGTTGATAGTGAGTTCCCGTGTCATGGGTTAGTAGTGAGTTCCCGTTTCATGGTTTAGTAGTGAGTTACCGTGTCATTGGTTGATAGTGGGTTACCGTGTCATGGGTTGATAGTGAGTTCCCGTGTCATGGGTTAGTAGTGAGTTACCGTGTCATTGGTTGATAGTGAGTTCCCGTGTCATGGGTTAGTAGTGAGTTACCGTGTCATTGGTTGATAGTGGGTTACCGTGTCATGGTTTAGTAGTGAGTTACTGTGTCATGGGTTAGTAGTGAGACACCTCATTATCTGCGCTAATTAGTGAACTAGGATTATAATGAACCTCGACCATTTGGCTAGCGATCTGAGGAAAGCGAAAGATAATCAGAAATGGGGTAATTAACATCACTGTGATCACTCTAGGTGACCTCCAGCAGGTGAGAGAGAGAGAGAGAGAGAGAGAGAGAGAGAGAGAGAGAGAGAGAGAGAGAGAGAGAGCAGAAATATTCCCCAGTCTCTGGGGAACTGGACCAGAAATATCCCCCAGTCTCCGGGGAAACTGGACCAGAAATATCCCCCAGAGTTTAGAGAACTGGACCAGAAATATCCCCCAGAGTCTAGGGAAACTGGACCAGAAATATCCCCCAGTCTCCGGGGAAACTGGACCAGAAATATACCCCAGAGTCTAGGGAAACTGGACCAGGCGGCAGAGAGACTCGCCCGTGATGGATGGGAAGTGGCCAGCTGGGAGAAAGGGGGGGACAGCGCCCCTCCCTCCCTTCCTCCCAGCTGGTGCATCATTTTGCCATCATTCTGCGCCAGCTTCTCCACTCCTACGAGTGTCCTTGGGAGGTAAAAAGAGACGTTCTTGGGCGGACGGACGGGCAAAAAAAAAAATAAAAGAAAATAAAAGAAATAAAGAAATCAGGAAAAAAAAAAGGGAAAAAAAAGTCAAGGGGGGGAGGAGGAATACGTCTTTCGACGGATGGGCAAAAAAAATAAAAAATAAAAGAATATAAAAGAATGAAATCAGGAAAAAAAAAGGGGGAAAAAAAGTCAAGGGGGGGGGGGAGGAATACGTCTTTTGGTTAAAATGACAGCGTTCTTGAACAAAAAAAAAGAAAAACTCAGAAAAAAAAGAAAATACGTCTTTTGGTTAAAATGACAGCGTTCTTTAACAAAAAAAAAGAAAAAACTCAGAAAAAAAAAAAATACGTCTTTTGGTTAAAATGACAGCGTTCTTTAACAAAAAAAAAAAAAGAAAAACTCAGAAAAAAAAAGAAAATACGTCTTTTGGTTATGATGACAGCGTTCTTGAACCAAAAAGAAAAAAAAATAAAAGTCAGGAAGAAAAAACAAGTCTTTTGGTTTAAATGACAACGTTCTAGTACCTATTTTTTTCTTTTTTTTGTGGGGGGGAAAATAATGCAACTCTTGAACGAACATGAATATATGGTCCATATCGCTGATGGTGTATACAGTATACCCTCGATTTAACGGACAGTCACGATATATATATATATATTTGAATGGAGAAAAACTGGAGGAAGTAAAGTGTTTTAGATATCTGGGAGTGGATCTGGCAGCGGATGGAACCATGGAAGCTGAAGTGGATCATAGGGTGGGGGAGGGGGCGAAAATTCTGGGAGCCTTGAAGAATGTTTGGAAGTCGAGAACATTATCTCGGAAAGCAAAAATGGGTATGTTTGAAGGAATAGTGGTTCCAACAATGTTGTATGGCTGCGAGGCGTGGGCTATGGATAGAGTTGTGCGCAGGAGGGTGGATGTGCTGGAAATGAGATGTTTGAGGACAATATGTGGTGTGAGGTGGTTTGATCGAGTAAGTAATAATAGGGTTAGAGAGATGTGTGGTAATAAAAAGAGTGTGGTTGAGAGAGCAGAAGAGGGTGTTTTGAAATGGTTTGGTCACATGGAGAGAATGAGTGAGGAAAGATTGACCAAAAGGATATATGTGCCAGAGGTGGAGGGAACGAGAAGTGGGAGACCAAATTGGAGGTGGAAGGATGGAGCGAAAAAGACTAAGCGATCGGGGCCTGAACGTACAGGAGGGTGAAAGGCGTGCAAAGAATAGAGTGAATTGGAACGATGTGGTATACCAGGGTCGACGTGCTGTCATGGGATTGAACCTGGGCATGTGAAGCGTCTGGGGTAAACCATGGAAAGTTTTGTGGGGCCTGGATGTGGAAAGGGAGCTGTGGTTTCGGTGCATTACACATGGCAGCTAGAGACTGAATGTGAACGAATGTGGCCTATGTAGTCTTTTCCTAGCGCTACCTCGCACGCACAGGGGGAGGGGGATGCTATTTTCCATGTGTGGCGGGGTGGCAACGGAAATGGATGAAAGCAGCATGTATGAATATGTACATGTGTATATATGTATATGTCTGTGTATGTATATGTATTTGTACGTTGAAATGTATAGGTATGTATATGTGCGTGTGTGGGCGTTTAGGCATATACATGGGTATATGGGTGGGTTGGGCCATTCTTTCGTCTGTTTCCTTGCGCTACCTCGCTAACGCGAGAAACGGCGACTAAGTATAATAAAAGAAATATATATATATATTACGGGTTTCCTTTACTCGCTGTACTGAAACGAGAAATACCAGCATTGGGGAACGTTTGTGTGTATATATTTAGCATCGCTTGTGTCTGTCTTCCGTCAGCCTCCGTAGCGCACGGCCCTCCCAGTTTTGCCAAATTACCCCGCGACGCCCGACGGGCGATATGAACATCAAATTTCAGTGGAAGTTCCGGCCTTACAGTCGTGGAAATCTCGGGCGGGAGAGGGAAGTGTGTGTGTGTGTGTGTTTGTGTGTCTGTGTGTGTTTGTGTCTGTCTGTCTGTCCGTTGTTGCTGTTGCTGCTGCACCTCCACTCCTCCTCCACAGAAAACGGGAAAACGGCTAAATTTGGAAACATTATATGTATATATAGATCAATCACTGGAACATTCCGAAAAAGGATGCGGCCTGATATATATATGTTTTCAAGTTGTTGGGCGTCGGGCCCAGGTTGGGTCGGGGAAGGGCCTTTCAAGAGAAAAAAAAAAAAAAAAGAAAAGAAAATAGCGTATCATTTAATGAAAACGGAAGCGTGCCTCTCCAGGGCTGGGTTTGGTACACTGGCACTCGAAGATGTTCGATTATTCATATAAATATATGATATATGTGTTATATTCATATATATATATATATATATATATATATATATATATATATATATATATATATATATATATATATAAATATTATGCTTAATCGCTGTTTCCAGCGTGAGCGAGGTAGCGCCAGGAAACAGACGAAGAATGGCCCATCCTCTCATACACACACACACACACACACACACACACATATATATATATATATATATATATATATATATATATATATATATATATTACCCCTGGGGATAGGGGATTAAGAATACTTCCCACGTATTCCCTGCGTGTCGTAGAAGGCGACTAAAAGGGAAGGGAGCGGGGGGCTGGAAATCCTCCCCTCTCGTTTTTTTTTTTTTTTAATTTTCCAAAAGAAGGAACAGAGGGGGCCAGGTGAGGATATTCCAAAAAAAAGGCCCAGTCCTCTGAACTTAACGCTACCTCGCTAACGCGGGAAATGGCAAATAGTTTAAAAGAAAAAAGATATATATATATATATATATATATATATATATATATATATATATATATATATATATATATATATATATATAAATGCCCATACATGACCATATACAAACATATACATACACATATCAACATATACACATATATATACATACACACACACACACACACACACACACACACACACACACACTCACACACACATATATACACTTTTACATATACCTGCTTGCCTTCATCCATTCCCGGCGCCACCCAACCCCACAGGAAACAGCCTCGCTTCCTATACTTCAGTGAGGTAGGATCTTGCCCTACTGAGAGATATACTATGATTGGTTGTTGCGTTGGGGTTTCATCCAATCAGAATGCACGAAAAGAACGGATGACCTACAGAGGTCGTTTGTGATCCGATGATGGTTACAGGAGCGGTGTTGTATTCCCCAGTGGTGAGGGGGCGTGAGCGGTATTGTATTCCCCAGTGGCTTGAGCGGTGATGTATTCCCCCGTGGTGAGTGGCGTGAGGGGTGTTGTATTCATCCGTGGTGAGGGGCGTGAGCGATATTGTATTCCCCAGTGGTGAGTGGCGTGAGCGGTCTTGTATTCCCCAATGGTGAGTGGCGTGAGGGGTGTTGTATTCCCCAGTGGTGAGTGGCGTGAGGGGGCGATGTATTCCCCAGTGGTGGGTGGCGAGTGTTGTATTCCCCAGTGGTGGGGGGCGTGAGGGGTGTTGTATTCCCCAGTGGTGGGGGGCGTGAGGGGTGTTGTATTCCCCAGTGGTGAGTGGCGTGAGGGGTGATGTATTCCCCAGTGGTGAGTGGCGTGAGCGGTGTTGTATTCCCCAATGGTGAGTGGCGTGAGGGGTGTTGTATTCCCCAGTGGTGAGTGGCGAGTGTTGTATTCCCCAGTGGTGAGTGGCGTGAGGGGTGTTGTATTCCCCAGTGGTGAGTGGCGTGAGGGGCGATGTATTCCCCAGTGGTGGGTGGCGAGTGTTGTATTCCCCAGTGGTGAGTGGCGTGAGGGGTGTTGTATTCCCCAGTGGTGAGTGGCGAGTGGTGGGGAACCATAGACGTTGCTGACGCGCTCATGCCCTCGGGGGCACTGGACTCGCTAGGTGTGTGATGAGTGGTGGTGGAGTGGTGGCGATAGTGGTGGTGGTGGAGTGTTGGCGATAGTGGTGGTGGTGGAGTGTTGGCGATTGTCGTCGCAGGTGGAATGCGCTGGTGTGGTCGTTGGTGGGATGCATGCAAGAGGGCTCCCACCCCCCCCTCCTCGTTAGTGGAGAGAGAGAGAGAGAGAGAGAGAGAAACTCCCCCACCCACCCCACCGTAACTCCTCATCATGCCCCTCCTCCCCTCCCTCCCCACCTGCACACCCTCCAAACCGCCCCCTCCCCCACATCACCTTCCTCTGGTTCTCTCGCCCGTTGTCCCGCTGGGTTCTCATATACCCCCCCATTTCTTCCCCCTTCCCTCCCCACCCATACCCACTTCCCACACTTATTGCGATCTTTGTCCCCCCCCTCCCCGCCCCCAACCACCCCCTCCCCTCTCTATCCGTCGCCCCCAACCCTTCCCCTTCTTCCTTCCCCCCCACACACACACACACACACCTACACACATGGAAAAAGCACAGCCTTGGAAAATCATGGAGAGGAAAAATGGCTCTTGTTCTCGAACTGCTTCGGGGAGAGAGAGAGAGAGAGAGAGAGAGAGAGAGAGAGAGAGAGAGAGAGAGAGAGAGAGAGAGAGGACAGAACTTTGGGTATTGTTGTTGTATTCAAGCGTGTGATGGCGCGTGGAAGGAAGATGTATATTAAGAAAGGCTTTGCAGAAGGTCTAGGAACCAGCGCGAGTCTCGTGTTTAAGAGAGAGGAGGCGTTGGAGTGGGAGGGGGAGGAGGCGTGTGGCAGGCAACAGGTGCGTGGCGAGGAGGCCTTGTGTTGCCGCTCCTGGCAACACTGCTTCTGTGTGTGTGTGTGTGTGTGTGTGTGTGTGTGTGTGTGTGTGTGTGTGGAAGGGGAAGGGGTGGAGTGTGGTTGGAAGTGGTAGTGATGTACGTAATGGGGCAGTAGGACCCAGTGTCACTAGCCACTCCATATACCAAGAGGACAAGGGGGAGGGAGTTGGTTGTGTGTGTGTGTGTGTGTGAAGGTCTGCAACGGAGCGGGGAAGAGGTTTAACGCTGGCGCTCACACTGGTCAGATGAGAAGAGGTCCAAAGAAAGGAGGCCACAACTAACTTCGCGCGGGTGTTGGGTGGGTGGGTGGGTGGGTGGGTTGGAACAGGGGCGTCGGAAGGCTAGGGAAAACTTCAGGTGAGATCTGGTGGGGGAAACGGAGGGAGTGGAGTTCAGAGAGCGAAGGGGACCTGGCGGACGGCGATGTATGGCGGGCTTAACATCTTCTTCATGTAGAGGGTTCCTTTTGTCTGCCTCCACAGTGTGTGTTCTGCTATGAGGAGGCTTGTAGCAGGTAGTTTCAGTAGGAGGAGAGGAAGGGGGTAGAGGAGGTGTAAGGAGGGGGACACCACCACTGGAGAGTGCGTGGGAAGGGGTCTCTCCACTGGAGAGTGCGTGGGAAGGGGGTATCTCCACTGGAGAGTACGTGGGAAGGGGTCTCTCCACTGGAGAGTGCGTGGGAAGGGGACACCACCTCTGGAGAGTGCGTGGGAAGGGGTTTCACCACAGGAGAATGCGTGGGAAGGGGCATCACCACTGTATAGTGCGTGGGAAGGGGCATCACCACTGCATAGTGCGTGGGAAGGGGCGTCACCACTAGAGAGCGTATAGGAAGTACGCGCCATTGTGAAAGATCTGGGCTGTTGACGCAACACATACATTTATAAAAAGGTCGGCCGATACTGATGAGTGCGTGGAAGGGACAGCCCCAATGCAAAAAAAAAAAAAAAAGAAAAATGAATTATTTATTCATCGTACTTACTCGCCGTTTCCCGCGTCAGCGAGTTAGCGCCAGGAAACAGACGAAGAATGGCCCATCCACTCATATGCACATATATATACATAAACGCCCATACACGCACATATATATATATATATATATATATATATATATATATATATATATATATATATATATATATATATATATATATATATATATATATCCACATGTACATATTCATACTTGATTGCCTTCGTCTATTCCCGTCGGTACCTCGTCCCACAGGTTGTTATCCTAAGGTACTGGGGAGACACTGTCCACACCATGAGACACACGGGCGAGGCTGAGGCAGTGCCCTGCGCCGTGTGGCAGGCGATGGTGTTCAGTGTTAACAGTGGAACAGCTGCTGGACGGGATGGATTATAGAACACCTGGCGAAGATGGTTTAAGGCACCAGTGACATCCTCTCTCTTTACACACACACACACACACACACACACACATCTTTGCGGCGACTGCTTTACTAAGAATATATATATATATATATATATATATATATATATATATATATATATATATATATATATATATATATATATATATATATATATATACGAGATGGATTGCCTCCATGAAACATGTTGTGCCACATGTATAGAAAAATTACATGTTAAAACAAAATTGTATGAACTTCTGAAGTGCGATTTTACCTTCATATCTATCATCACGAAGGAGTGGGATCATATATATATATATATATATATATATATATATATATATATATATATATATATATATATATATATATATACATATATATATATATATACACACACGTCACCATTAAATGTCTGTTTCAGGTGTGAGTTGACCCCGATATTGAACACGTCGCTATTATTTTCTCAACGTAAGATTTTACAAAATCATCTCGTCCTTTTTTTTTCTTCTCTTTTTTTTTTACCCATTATCTGCTTCTGGAAATTTACTCTGCCATTAGACAATAGTATACACATTATTATAGTCCCTGTCCGTGGTTATGAGCGATCTGATAACGAGGTAAACAACAGCGCCTGGATGGCAAACATACGTAGCGAACAACCAGATCCCCAAGACACTGCTGGCGCACCCATACGCAGCGAACAACCAAATCCCCCAGAACACTGCTGGCGCATCTTCTCGCTGGGGAGATTTTTTTTTCTTTCTTTTTTTTCTCTCTCTCCTCCAGAATATTTGCCTTAAAGAGGAGAGAGAGATAAGGAGGCGCTCCGCTACGATTCTCTGACCAGTTTAATGTTCAGGTCAGTGTATTTTCAGGAAGGAATTGAACGCCTTGTTCTTGTGAAGCCTCATTGCGTTTGATGTACGGTGGACAGTTCCAGTGATTTTGAGCGCTGCTTGGAATTAGTCGCTGCTTTCTGGTCGACGCTGTCTGATGGGCTAGGGTAGCTCCCACTCATGTGTAACATATCCATCAGATGCTGATCCATGTGAATATGAAATCCTCCCTTCCTGTATTACTTGCCGAAAGAAGGAACATAGCAAGGAGCAAAGAGAGGAATTTTTCCCTCCAAAGGCATTATCATCTTTTCTTGACGCTACCTCGCTCATGCGGGAAATGGTGAGCATGTATGAAAAAAAATGAAATATGTGTGTATATATATATATATATATATATATATATATATATATATATATATATATATATATATATATAACCATGGAAATGTCTGTTGGGCCTGGATGTGAAAAAGGGAGCTGTGGTTTCGGTGCATTACACATGACAGCTAGAGACTGAGTGTGAACGAATGTGACTTTTTTTGTCTTCCTGGCGCTGCCTCGCTGGAGGGAGGGGGTGATGCTATTTCGTGTGGGGTGGGGTGGCGACGGGAATGGATGAAGGCAGCAAGTATGGATTTGTACATGTGTAAATATGTATATGTCTCTGTATGTATATGTATGCATACGTTGAAATGTATATGTATGTATATGTGCGTGTGTGAGCGTCTATGTATATACATGTGTGTGTGTATATATATATATATATATATATATATATATATATATATATATATATATATATAAATGTGTGTGTGTGTGTGTGTGTGTGTGTAATATATCCTTCATTATGTGCATGGTATATTCTTTATAAGCCTCTTATCCATCCTTCGCTATATAGCTACATCATTATATGGCTATATCATTAGTTATGCACGCGTCATATATCCTTTATATACGCTATAGTCTTATATGTTTATATCACATCTCATGTCCCATAATGTGTTCTTCGCTTTTCCCGTCTCCCGTTCCTGCGTCAGTGTCGCCTACGAGTATCAGCGTGGTGGGCGTGGGCGACGGGGCGGAGGTGGAGGTGGTGGCTGGGTCCTCCCTGCAGCTGGAGTGCCTGGTGGAGAACGCGCGCCCCGCCGCCAGCGTCGCCTGGTACAGGGACGCCCTCACCCTTCACCAAGGTCAGACTCCCCAGTTCTAGTTGCCTTCTGTAGACCCATCAGGTCACGGTGCTGAGGGGACTGTAAACTCATCAGGTCACGACGTTTTGGACTATAACCCCATCAGGTCATGACGTTTTGGACTGTAAACCCATCAGGTCACAACGTTTTGGACTGTAAACCATCAGGTCACGACGTTTTGGACTGTAAACCATCAGGTCACGACGTTTTGGACTGTAAACCCATCAGGTCACAACGTTTTGGACTGTAAACCATCAGGTCACAGTGTTCAGGGGACTGTAAACCCATCAGGTTACGACGTAGGGGACTGTAAACCCATCAGGTCACGACGTTTTGGACTGTAAACTCATCAGATCACAACGTTTAAGATTGTAAACTCATCAGGTCACAATCTTGAGGACTCTGTAAACCCATCGGGTCACGACGTCTGTCTCACACTGTAAAAAAAAAAAAAGAAAAACAACTGGGTCACATGACATTTTGGACACTACGTAAAACCATTCAGTTTACGTCTTTTGGGACACCCGCGCCCGAGTGTAAACACCTCGCAGATGGGACACACTGGACCGGGGGTTTGGAGAGGGGGCGAGGCGCAGGGGGGTTAGAGGAGGGGGCGGCGGGGAGGTTGGAGGAGGAGGAAGGGGAAAGGAGGGTTAGTGTTGGAGAGGAGGGACTGGGCTGGTAACTCCCGGATGATGGCGACCGAGCGGATCCTTATATTAATCGTTGTGAGTGACGACCCAGTGAGCTAGGTTGGCACACAATCATAATGAGGTTTAACATGGCCCACATCTCGAAGGGGGAGGGGAGAGACACGACCACTCCTCCTCATATTTAAGGAAAAAGAAAATGAGTGGCGCAGAGAAGCTCATTTTCAGCACCTTCACGGGTGCTGAACAAGCAAGGACCCCCGATTTAATGACGGTGCTTGCCAATGAAATCCATTATCTTGACGGGAAAATGAATGCCTCCGCCCCATTTCCCCCACCTCCTCCCCCCAACTTCCGAGGGACTCTTGCCACTGGCGAAGCCTTGGTGTCTTGGAGATGATGGGGAGGTGTTGAGACAGCCATCTTCTCCTCCCTACTCCCTTCTCTGCTCTCCATCACCTCTCATTGCGCCTGGCAAACTTCTCACTAGTTAATGCTGTTTTCTCCCTGGCTGAATAGCGGATCACCTGGCATTGTCCTTGCCTTGGTGGACGTGCAGGCAGTTCCTTCATTTCAGGTCCCTGAGGGAGCTGCCACGACTCCCCAGCGCCTCCTGTATATTGGCCAGGGAGAGAGACCCCCGCGCGCTTTAGGTGGCCAAGAGGGAGTAGGGAAGGCTCCTTTCCTCCCACGGGGTGTGGTGGGGAGGAGCTGTTTGCGAAGGGTTCTGGTGGTCGTGCCGTACATGGGCCAGTGGAGGTCGTGGGTACATGGGGGGGCGTGGCGTGATGCTCCTGTACGTGGGGGAGTCGTAGGGATGATAAGGTGGTCATAGGGAGGCAGTCCATCGTTCGCGTGGAAGTAGTATCTACACCTGTGTACAAAACTGAGGGGATTGTATGTCTGGAAGGGCGCGTCAGTGTCACCGTGGTAGATGGGTGATTTAAGAGACGCTGTAGGTGATGTGGTCCTGGTCTTTCCCAGAAGGTCATCACCCGCTCCCCCTTCCCCGCGGAGAACTTCACCTTCCATAGCCCCCCCTCCAGATATTTTCTCGATCCACATTCCCCCAAGAGTTCTCATAACAAAAGCCTTCTTCAACCCCCCCAGAGAAGGATGTCTCACACACCCACATAGAGTTCTCCCGCACTCGTACAATGCTGTCCTTGACTTGCCGTTGAGCCATACCAATATGTAGAGCGTATCTGATGCATTCGAGACTTTGTTTGTTCAATGACCATTATGTACAGACTGACGGAGGGTTGCCCTGCCTGCCTGTCCCACCTCTTCCTCCTCCCGCAGGTCTGCACGAGGAGGTGGTGGAGGCGTCCAGACAGCCCCGCCGATGGAACGTGAGGAGTCGCTTGGTGTTGCACCCGCAGGCTGAGGACGACGGCCAACAGTACTCCTGCCGTGCCCTTCACCCGGCTCTCCAGCACTCTCCAACCACCCTCGTCGCCTCCGTCAACTTGGCCGTCCTGCGTGAGTTGATTTCCTGTAGTGGCTGCCAATTGGAGGGTCTGTAGTGGGTGCTTGTGGCTGGGTATGTAGTGGGTGCTTGTGGCTGGATATGTAATGTGTGCTTGTGGTTGGGTATGTAGTGGGTGCTTTTACTCGGGCATGTTATGCATATATATATATATATATATATATATATATATATATATATATATATATATATATATATATATATATATATTGGAAAGGATCACAATTTTACGCGTGATCATGTATATTCCTATGAGTCCACGGGGAAAATGAAACACGATAAGTTCCCAAGTGCACTTTCGTGTAATAATCACATCATCAGGGGAGACACAAGAGAGAAATATAAGTCAGTTGATATGGAACGATGAGACCTAGCTAGGACGCCATTTGGTAAACATGCATGTTTACCAAACTGCGTCCTGTGCCTAAGAAGGGGAGCCGATGTGTAGGGTAGGAGAAGGGGAGCCAGTGTGTAAGGTAGGAGAAGGAGGGGAGCCGGTGTGTAAGGTAGGAGAAGGGGAGCCAGTGTGTAAGGTAGGAGGAGGGGAGCCAGTGTGTAAGGTAGGAGAAGGGGAGGCAGTGTGTAAGGTAGGAGAAGGAGGGGAGCCGGTGTGTAAGGTAGGAGAAGGGGAGCCAGTGTGTAAGGTAGGAGAAGAAGGGGAGGCAGTGTGTAAGGTAGGAGAAGGAGGGGAGCCGGTGTGTAAGGTAGGAGAAGGAGGGGAGCCAGTGTGTAAGGTAGGAGAAGGAGGGGAGCCAGTGTGTAAGGTAGGAGAAGGAGGGGAGCCAGTGTGTATGGTAGGAGAAGGAGGGGAGCCAGTGTGTAAGGTAGGAGAAGGAGGAGAGCCAGTGTGTAAGGTAGGAGAAGGAGGGGAGCCAGTGTGTAAGGTAGGAGAAGGAGGGGAGCCAGTGTGTAAGGTAGGAGAAGGAGGGGAGCCAGTGTGTAAGGTAGACGCGGGCAACTTTAAGGACCCCCTCCCCCCCAGTACCGGCTCTTGAACCCCCCCCCCCCCCAGGAAATTACTCGCAAGATATTTATGCCAGCGAACTGGAGGGAGGGAAGGGAGGGAGGGAAGGAAAATGGGAACGAGAAATCGTAAAATTGTAGGGGATCCAATTTTTTCCCCCTTAACAATGATGCATAATGGGTGGTGGTGGGTGGCGTTTGGATAGGGGGCGGTGTGTGTGTGTGTGTGTGTGTGTGTGTGTGTGTGTGTGTGTGTGTGTGTGTGAAGAGTAGGATGAAGAAGCTGCCGTGAGCGTATCGTTCGTTGTGGAGCTTTCAGGTGGCGAAACACTGCCGTAGTAGATAAAGCGTGTCGTACGCTGGGCGGTGGGGTGGGTTGAGGGGCGCCGTAGGAAGCTGTCTTTGAGCGTAGCGCAATGTTGGGGGTGTGGGGTGTGTGGGGCGGGGCGGCTTGTATGTGTCTTGTGGGGTGTGTGGGTGGGTGGGTTTTGGGGTGTGGGGTGTGTGGGGCGGGGCGGTCTGTATGTGTCTTGTGGGGTGTGTGAGTGGGTGGGTTTTGGGGTGTGGGTGGGTGGGTGGGTTTGGGGTGTGTGGGGTGTGTGTAGGTGTGTTTGTGGTGTGTGGGTGGGGGTTTTGGGTGTCGGTGGGTGGGTTTTGGGGTGTGTGTAGGTGTGTTTGTGGTGTGTGGGTGGGGTTTGGGGTGTGGGTGGGTGGGGGTTTGGGGTGTGTGGGTGGGTGGGGTTTGGCTGACCGGTCGCCCTTCCCCCTTGTACGTCGCTCGTGCCTGACGACCGAATTCGGTAGAGTACACACGACGCCGACGAGACGACGCCGCCGCCCCCGCCGGCGGCGTCGAGGAGAGAGAGAGAGCAGCAGTGCAGTGGAGCGCGGGCGCCGCGCGAGACGGCCTTGATGCCGAACGCGCGCGCTCATTTGCGCCGAGTTTTGAACGCGCTGGTTTTTTGTGTTCGTTAGTTAAACTCTGGCGTTTGACTTCGGCGTGGCTTTATGCCGGAAGCTGTTAAGAAAGTTCCTTAAAGAACTGTGTCCGACATTCTGACGAGAACGTTAGAAACGTTTGCACTAGAGCGGTGTAGAAACGTTTGCGCCAGAACGGTGTAGAAACGTTTGCGCCAGAACGGTGTAGAAGCGTTTGCGCTAGAACGGTGTACAAACGTTTGCACCAGAACGGTGTAGAAACGTTTGCGCCGGAACGGTGTAGAAACGTTTGCGCCAGAACGGTGTAGAAACGTTTGCACCAGAACGGTGTAGAAACGTTTGCGCCAGAACGGTGTAGAAACGTTTGCACTAGAACGGTGTAGAAACGTTTGCACTAGAACGGTGTAGAAACGTTTGCACCAGAACGGTGTAGAAACGTTTGCACGAGAACGTTGTAGAAACATTTGCACTAGAACGGTGTAGAAACGTTTACATTAAAACGGTGTAGAAACGTTTGCGCTAGAACGGTGTAGAAACGTTTGCGTTAGAACGGTGTTGAAACGTTTGCACTAGAACGGTGTAGAAACGTTTGCATTAGAACGGTGTAGAAACGTTTGCGTTAGAACGGTGTTGAAACGTTTGCACTAGAACGGTGTAGAAACGTTTGCGTTAGAACGGTGTAGAAACGTTTGCACTAGAACGGTGTAGAAACGTTTGCGCTAGAACGGTGTAGAAACGTTTGCGCTAGAACGGTGTTGAAACGTTTGCACTAGACGTTAGAGAGGGCGATGAAAGTTCCGTCAAGGATGTTTGAGAAGTTCCGAGAGAAGTTTTAGAAATGTTTTCGCCATAAAAATGTTGATCAAAGTTTTAAAACATTGTTACGAGAACGTGTTAGAAACACCCGAACACGAACGCGTTAGAAATACCCGAACATGAACGTGTTAGAAACACCCGAACACGAACGCGTTAGAAATACCCGAACATGAACGTGTTAGAAACACCCGAACATGAACGTGTTAGAAACACCCGAACACGAACGTGTTAGAAACACCCGAACACGAACGTGTTAGAAACACCCGAACACGAACGTGTTAGAAATACCCGAACATGAACGTGTTAGAAACACCCGAACACGAACGTGTTAGAAACACCCGAACACGAACGCGTTAGAAACACCCGAACACGAACGTGTTAGAAACACCCGAACGCGAACGTGTTAGAAACACCCGAACGCGAACGTGTTAGAAACACCCGAACACGAACGTGTTAGAAACACCCGAACACGAACGTGTTAGAAACACCCGAACACGAACGTGTTAGAAACACCCGAACACGAACGTGTTTGAAACATTCAAACAAAAACGTGTGAAACATTCGGAGAAGAACGTGTTAGAAACATTCAAACGAGAATGTATTTGCAACAGAGCCACAGAAAGTTAGCCCTAAAGTGAACCACAGATGTGACACAGGAATGTGGGAAGTATTACATACAAGATTATATTGAGAGCATTATATTCCAGGTTACATTGAGAGCATTATACACCAGATTACATTGAGAGCATTATACACCAGATTACATTGAGAGCATTATACACCAGATTACATTGGAAGCGTGAGACCGAAAGGAGGAGGGAGAAGTGGATTAGATACGTGATTTCCGTACGAAGCAACCAGCGGTGGACAAGGTGGAAGGCCTTGGGGGAAGAAAGTAACGAACCACATGAGACTTTCGTTGTCGTAGGCTGTGAAAGTAGATGGGTAAGGTAGATGACGAGGACGGCGTGGCCGTGAAAGTAGACGTGGATGATGGTAGATGATGAGGGTAGATAATGATCATAACCCGAGGGTTGTGGGAGATGAGGCACTTCATTTTCTTAAAAGGATGTACCCGACCACAGTGTTGGAGAGGGGCACGAGGACTGAAGTTCCATGAGTGGAAATGGTACTAGTGGTTACTATGACGATACATGTAGTTTGTGGTGGCAGGGTAGTTAGGAACGTGTGTGTGTGTGTGTGTGTGTGTGTGTGTGTGTGTTGTCTGACTCTTCTGCCTGTGGTTACACCACAGTATTTGAGCCAAAGTTCTTAAAGAAATATATATATATATATATATATATATATATATATATATATATATATATATATATATATATATATATATATGTATATATATATTTATTTATTTATTTATTTTATTTATTTTGCTTTGTCGCTGTCTCCCGCGTTAGCGAGGTAGCGCAAGGAAACAGACGAAAGAATGGCCCAACCCGCCCACATACACATGTATATACATACATGTCCACCCATGCACAATATACATACCTATACATCTCAATATACACATATATATACACACACAGACATATACATATATACGCATGTACATAATTCATACTGTCTGCCTTTATTTGTTTCCATCGCCACCTCGCCCCACATGGAATAACAACCCCCTCCCCCCTCATGTGTGAGAGGTAGCGCTAGGAAAAAACACCAAAGGCCCCATTCGTTCAGACTCAGTCTCTAGCTGTCATGTAATAATGCACCGAAACCACAGCTCCCTTTCCACATCCAGGCCCCACACACTTTGCATGGTTTACCCCAGACGCTTCACATGCCCTGGTTCAATCCATTGACAGCACGTCGGCCCCGGTATACCACATCGTTCCAATTCACTCTATTCCTTGCACACCTTTCACCCTTCTGCATGTTCAGGCCCCAATCACTCAAAATCTTTTTCACTCCATCTTTCCACCTCCAATTTGGTCTCCCTCTTCTCCTCGTTCCCTCCACCTCTGACACATATATCCTCTTGGTCAATCTTTCCCCACTCATTCTCTCCATGTGACCAAACCATTTCAAAACACCGTCTTCTGCTCTCTCAACCACACTCTTTTTATTTCCACACATCTCTCTCACCCTTACATTACTTACTCGATTAAACCACCTCACACCACATATTGTCCTCAAACATCTCATTTCCAGCACATCCACCCTCCTGCGCACAACTCTATCCATAGCCCACGCCTCGCAACCATACAACATTGTTGGAACCACTATTCCTTCAAACATACCCATTTTTGCTTTCCAAGATAATGTTCTCGACTTCCAAACATTCTTCAAGGCTCCCAGAATTTTCGCCCCCTCCCCCACCCTATGATTCACTTCCGCTTCCATGGTTCCATCCGCTGCCAGATCCACTCCCAGATATCTAAAACACTTCACTTCCTCCAGCTTTTCTCCATTCAAACTTACCTCCCAATTGACTTGACCCTCAACCCTACTGTACCTAATAACCTTGCTCTTATTCACATTTACTCTTAACTTTCTTCTTTCACACACTTTACCAAACTCAGTCACCAGCTTATGCAGTTTCTCACATGAATCAGCCACCAGCGCTGTATCATCAGCGAACAACAACTGACTCACT
Organism: Panulirus ornatus; assembly: GCF_036320965.1. Taxonomy (NCBI): domain Eukaryota; kingdom Metazoa; phylum Arthropoda; class Malacostraca; order Decapoda; family Palinuridae; genus Panulirus; species Panulirus ornatus. The sequence goes on from NC_092254.1 coordinate 12,016,931, forward strand.
TCCCAAGGTCTCTCATCCACAACAGACTGCATACTTGCCCCTCTTTCCAAAACTCTTGCATTCACCTCCCTAACAACCCCATCCATAAACAAATTAAACAACCATGGAGACATCACACACCCCTGCCGCAAACCTACATTCACTGAGAACCAATCACTTTCCTCTCTTCCTACACGTACACATGCCTTACATCCTCGATAAAAACTTTTCACTGCTTCAAACAACTTGCCTCCCACACCATATATTCTTAATATATATATATGTATATATATATATATATATATATATATATATATATATATATATATATATATATATATATATATATATATATATATTTATATTAATTACTTAAATACCTATGATAGTGTCTCCTTAAAATATCCCCAGTGTTTTTCGTTTTCTTTGGTAATACTCCAGAAATAGAAAATGGATCGCCCTGAATTCATACCCGTGTCTATATTTGCTTTCCAAGTATTGAACGGTTTGTTAGCTGTCTCTCTTTCCCTATCTATTTTTTTTATTTATTTATTTCATGGTTCATATTTATTACTGAAATTACGGTATTGCATTTGTTTTTTGTATTTATAAGAATTTTTAGTGTTCCAGTGTTCGATGGTATTGCTCATAAAGATGACGATATATATATATATATATATATATATATATATATATATATATATATATATATATATATATATATATATATATATAACAGACTGGCGCAGCCAGACCTTTGTACAGTATATATATATATATATATATATATATATATATATATATATATATATATATATATATATATATATATATTGTGGAAAAGTATAGGCTGTGATTGAGATAAAGTGCAGTGGACAGCAAGGAAGGAACTTGATGGGAGCATCCAAGGTTCGAAATGTAGGTTTGGCTAATGGTCATCAAGAACTGTAGTCATACGGCTTGACGAGGGAGATGGTCGTCGACAAGTGTGATCGTGATGGAGAGGAAGGAAGGGCAAGTACAGGAAAGGCCCGACCCTGGTCGTGGTTGATATGTCGAGATGCAAGGACTGAGGTGGGCGTGTGCGGGCAAGGCTCGCGTGAGTCAGGAGAGAGAGAGAGACTCTGGCAGGATTCAACTCTCTCTCTCTCTCTCTCTCTCTCTCTCTCTCTCTCTCTCTCTCTCTCTCTCTCTCTCTCTCTCTCTCTCTCTCTCCCTTTTGCTCGAAGGGCATGCTAGAGGGGCTGGGAGGCAGGCTTCAGGATTGTGAGTGTGTGAGTGTGTGTGTGTGAGTGTGTGTGTGTGTGTGTGTGTGTGTGTGTGTGTGTGTGAGGCGTGGGGGTGGTTGGTTGGAGGGAAGGGGGAGGAAGGAGGTGAATTAGCATTCGAATGTGAGAGCTTTACGGGACGAAGGACTGCTCCTCCCGTCGATGCCCCTCGACCAGGTACTGCCACCCACTGGCTCTGTGTGTGTGTGTTTGTGTGTGTGTGTGTGTGTGTGTGTGTGTGTGTGTGTGTGTGTGAGAGAGAGAGAGCGAGTGTGTGTGTGTGTGTGTGTGTGTGTGTGTGTGTGTGTGTGTGTGTGTATTGGAGGAGGAGGAGTTGTAAAATGTTTCCTGCCGACGGTGGCCATCTGTCGTACGTATTTGTGGATGTACATATGTAAGTCTCTCTCTCTCTCTCTCTCTCTCTCTCTCTCTCTCTCTCTCTCTCACGCCAAGAGTGTTATAGATTAGGCGATTTAAGTCTAAGTGAAGGAGTGTTGAATGATGTATCTCATTTTCTTCTTTTTTTTTTTTTTTTTAGATACAAGACGGTATTTCAAGGTGCGGGGTAAGACAGGGTAGTGGTACACCCACTCAAAAAAGGTTTACTTTGGAGCTCCCTCTTTTTTTTGGGGGGGGGGGCGGCGCCAAAGGCCATTTAGAGTAGCCAAATTAGTGATATTAAAGTATAGAGGATCGTGATGTAAGGCGGTGTATACACACGGCTCAGGGTTCGGTTCACCCACTGGAAGTAAGCTTGGCAGTGGAACTTCGCCCCAAGCACCCCCAGCACGATAATGCCTTCATTTAAACACGCGACACAAATTTGAATACAGAATTATTCATGCAGAGTTCGGTGTTTCTCAGCCAGATCTCCATGTTGGGCATCGGGATTGAATAATCATAGAAATCGAAGTTTTGCTGGTGTCGTAGGAGAGAAATGTATATATAAATCGAAGTTTTGCTGGTGTCGTAGGAGAGAAATGTATATATAAATCGAAGTTTTGCTGGTGTCGTAGGAGAGAAGTGTATATATAAATCGAAGCTTTGCTGGTGTCGTAGGAGAGAGATGTATATATAAATCGAAGCATTCCTGATGTCGTAGGAGAGAGATGTATATATAAATCGAAGCTTTGCTTGTGTCGTAGGAGAGAGATGTATATATAAATTGAAACTTTGCTTGTGTCGTAGGAGAGAGATGTATATATGAATTGAAGTTTTGCTGGTGTCGTAGGAGAGAGATGTATATATGAATTGAAGTTTTGCTGGTGTCGTAGGAGAGAGAGATGTATATATAAATCGAAGCCTTGCTGGTGTCGTAGGAGTGAGATGTATATATATTACTCTTTTGCTAGGGATGATGTGTGATAGTGGGGAGTATGTACGTTACGAAAAGGCGAGTGGAGTTTGTTTTTATATGTACGGGCCTTTGTGGTGCAGTGGGTTTTACCACTACCGACCATGACCCATCCACGGGCCCACCCAGGGTTCGAACCCTGGATAGGGAAGTTGGCCCACAGTCCACCCAGCTGTTCATCCTCCCATTCGGGGTTTGGTCGGTAAACTAAGGTAAGATCGGTCACGGGCCACAGTACTACAGGTCTACATAATGACCTGCTCGTACTGATGTCACTGCAGATGACCTGCGCGTACTGATGTCACTGCAGACGACCTGCGCGTACTGATGTCACTGCAGATGACCTGCGCGTACTGATGTCACTGCAGATGACCTGCGCGTACTGATGTCACTGCAGACGACCTGTGCGTACTGATGTCACTGCAGACGACCTGCGCGTACTGATGTCACTGCAGATGACCTGCGCGTACTGATGTCACTACAGATGACCTGCGCGTACTGATGTCACTGGAGTCTGTCACTGGTGCCATTATGACTTCAGTAGGTACATACTCCTGTGTGACATAGGCACTTCTACTACTACTACTACTACTACTACTACTACTACTACTACTACTAACTACTGCTGCTGCTGACGTCATTGTAGTTTCCCCTTGATATATTCACCCCAAACGAGGTCACTGACATCCTCTCACGGACGCCATAGTGAAGTCAGTAATCTCCCCACTGAGACAGATGCCACGAAAACCCTTTTTTCCTAGGCCCTTACGGGACACTAATGACGTCACCTGGAGTCCTCTGACGTCACCGCCTCACGGTGACGTCAACCCCTTCCGCCCCATCAAGATGTTCGTCTCTGTTCCAGACCCGCCTGGGGAGCCGGTCATCAGCGGGTACCGAACTGGGGAGGTGTTGGTGGAGGGAGAGCAACGAACCCTCGTCTGCCAGGTTTCGGGCGGCCGGCCACGCCCTTGGGTCACTTGGTACAGACACGGCCGCCCGCTCACCTTCATCGCCACCCATCACCTCCCAAGGGCTCCTGAAGCCTCCGGGGGCGCCACGTCCGCCCCGGACACCTCCTCCGGGGGCGCCGGCACCCAGGGGCGAGGCCCCCGGAGCGTCCGGGTGAGGCTGGTGGTGACAGCGGCGAGGCCAGAGGATGGAGCTGTGTATGAGTGTCGTGTCTCCAGTGACCTTCTGCCACGACCCCTTACCACGAACGTGACCCTCACCGTGCACTGTAAGTCACCCTCACCGTGCACTGTAAGTCACCCTCACCGTGCACTGTGAGTCACCCTCACCGTGCACTGTAAGTCACCCTCACCGTGCACTGTAAGTCACCCTCACCGTGTACTGTGAGTCACCCTCACCGTGCACTGTAAGTCACCCTCACCGTGCACTGTAAGTCACCCTCACCGTGCACTGAGTCACCCTCACCGTGCACTGTAAGTCACCCTCACCGTGCACTGTAAGTCACCCTCACCGTGTACTGTAAGTCACCCTCACCGTGTACTGTGAGTCACCCTCACCGTGCACTGTAAGTCACCCTCACCGTACACTGTGAGTCACCCTCACCGTGCACTGTGAGTCACCCTCACCGTGCACTGTAAGTCACCCTCACCGTGCACTGTAAGTCACCCTCACCGTGCACTGTAAGTCACCCTCACCGTGCACTGTAAGTCACCCTCACCGTACACTGTAAGTCACCCTCACCGTACACTGTAAGTCACCCTCACCGTGCACTGTAAGTCATGTTTATAATTATATTAATTTTCAGTTTAATGTAATTTTTCGTTCGTGTTACTTCTCACTGTTGAAGCATTTTGACTCCCGTGTAGTGAGTACCTGTTGAGCGTTCATCATTTTCTTCATAGACGGTGGGTAACATGGAGGGAGCTTACCTCATACTGCCCAGGAGTTTCCCCACCCACGCCACCGCCCACCACCGCCCCCCATCCACGCCCACCATCAACTACAACCTTTGACGAATCAACCACATCAGTAACTCCAACCTTTGACGACAACCACCCCCCCTAAACCCATCCTCCCTCCCTCAACCCACCTTCCATCAACGACTAGTTTCTCCCTCCTCTTGTTTGCAGACGCCCCGGAGCGAGCGACCATATCGGGGCCTTCCGTCGTGGCTGCGGGCCAGGTGGCCACGCTCACCTGCCGCACCTCACCTTCGAACCCACCCGCCACCCTCACCTGGCGTCTGGAAGGTGAGTAGCCAACCACCATCACCACCATCACCTTCCCCTGACCTGTACTTCTCACACACCAACTCCCCATTCCCCTTATAGCCAGCTCCCTTCCCTCCCCCCACACACACACACACCCACCCTTCCCCCACTTCACCTAGGTTCTCTTGCGGAGTGTCGTATACCTCAGTAGCCAAGGCCTCTAGGTGCTTGCATAGGGGGGAAGGCTTATGTCCTCCTTCCCCCCTCCTCCTTTCCCCCAGCACAACAAGTAGGATGAAGAGAAAGGCTTCTTGGCCAGCCACTCCACCTCACCTTCTCTTCCCTTAGGGGCTGTGGTGACCTCGATGCCAGCGGTGGTCAGCGAGGAGGAAGGCGGTGGGTGGCAGACGACCTCAGAGCTGACCCATCAGCTGCCCAGGTCACAGAAGGTGAGCCAGACCACAGCCCAGTGCCAGGCCACGCACCCAGCAGCTCACCGCCCCATCAACGACACACACGTCATCAACGTCATCAGTAAGTTGATAACTGACACCCACCCCCTTTCCCGAAGGTCACGTGACAGCTTAACGATACCCACACTGATAAGGACGACAGGAACGAACTGCCTGAGGGACGAATGACTTAAGTCATTCGTCTTTCAGAGGATGGGTGACTCAAGTCATGTCGTCTTCATCAGTAGGAGTCGAAGGTTGGGGGCTAGATGAATCCCCCATCACATTAAAAGTGGGGTTTTTTCTTCTTTTTTTTTTACGATTTAAGTATACCATTGTCCACTTTACAACTTATAATGCATATGTAGATATCAAACATATTCAGGAGGGTTGGGGGGGGGGGGGCACTTTTCACGTAGTGATCACACGTACGAATACCATGATCAAATCTTCCTTGAACTGATGTTACATCTGCTGTGCCTTGTGTGGACAGACGTTTAGATCACAGATGATAAGTGTGACAGGTTGCTGGAGGTGTCTGGCAGTGATCACTCACACACACACACACACACACACACACACACACACACACACACACACACACACACACACACCACCGCCTGCCCTCCCTTCCCACACCCATCACCCACATCGACAGTCACCCCACCGATCGTGTCAACGAACCCCCACCCAACCCCAATCTCACCGACCCCATTATCCCCCCTCATCATCCAACCCCATGAACCAACGACTTCAGTCTCACCCACACCATCGAGTCACCTCCTCATCCACCCCCGTCAACCACCACCACTACTGCGCCAAGCACCAGCAAGAGCAAGGAAGTTGTGGCTCCCCAGGGCCCAGAACACATGCCCCTCCGAGGGATGGGGTCCCGACTCCGTTAAAAGATAGAGCCATTTTTCACTCGGGGTCATCAAGAAAAGAAAACGGGGGGAAACTGCAGGTCGAGATGTCCTGTAATCATGCCGGTCTTTGAACCCCCTGAGAACGATGGTACGACCCCTGTCACACGACGGTACGACCCCTGGAACACGACGGTACGACCCCTGTCACACGACGGTACGACCCCTGGAACACGACGGTACGATCCCTGAAGGACACGAGCACTGGATCAAGATGGAAAGACGACCTACCCATCCTCCTCCTTCGAGTGCGACGGTGCGACACCCTGAATGTGGGGGGGTGTCCTGACCTCTGACCTGACCCTCATACCCAAGGGTCGTAAGGTCGTGGCAAAGGGTCGTACCATCGTCCTCAAGGATTCAAAGGCTCACGAATGATGGCAGACGGAAGGAGTAAAGCTTGGGACTGTACTAAACCCAGGTTATACCCCGTCCTTTCTGAGCATGAGCAGCAGCAGCAGGGGTAATGATAGGTCGTAAGGCAAAGGAATTCACCCTCTGGCCCGCCCTCCTCCAGCGTTGTAGGTACTGACCAAGTCCTTATGCATCGACTCGAGGGCTTTCCAAGGAAGACGATGCCACCCGTCCACCTAAACCCACATCATCCAACGTGGGTGTTGAGGAAGCAGGACTCAGCCAGTGTGGAGCCCACTCCACTCGTGCTTCCAAGAAGTGGAAGTGTGTGTGGTCCACTGAAAACACATGACTGTCTACCCACCTCACCCTTATCCCTAAAGTGGTAGAAGGTGCTGCTGTTACCACTGGGAAAAGAGGCGACTACCTACCCACTTCGGAGTGGTATACGTCGCTGCTTCTACCACTGGTAGAAGGTAAACACATCTCCCAAGAAGATAGGGGGGGTCTGGCAATCCATTTTTCAGGTGGAACGTCCTCCACCACAGGCTAGTGGAAGACAGAGAGAGAGAGAGAGAGAGAGAGAGAGAGAGAGAGAGAGAGGATGATGGGCTGGAGTGTACTGAACTCCCGTTTTCCGTTTGTAGACCCACCCATCAAAAACGTGAATAAGGGGACACGTTTGATTCATGGCTGTTGCCAGGAGGCGGAGGAACGGTGGAGGCATTTTGCATTCGATTTTCCATGAAATGATACGGTCGTGATCTCATCACATCCACACACCCAGGGGTCATCACATTCATACACCCAGAGGTCATCACATCCATACACCCAGAGGTCATCACATCCAAACACCCAGAGGTCATCACATCCATACACCCAGAGGTCATCACATCCATACACCCAGAGGTCATCACATCCATACACCCAGAGGTCATCACATTCATACACCCAGGGGTCATCACATCCAAACACCCAGAGGTCATCACATCCATACACCCAGAGGTCATCACATCCATACACCCAGAGGTCATCACATCCATACACCCAGAGGTCATCACATTCATACACCCAGGGGTCATCACATCCATACACCCAGAGGTCATCACATCCATACACCCAGAGGTCATCACATTCATACACCCAGGGGTCATCACATCCAAACACCCAGAGGTCATCACATCCATACACCCAGAGGTCATCACATCCATACACCCAGAGGTCATCACATCCATACACCCAGAGGTCATCACATTCATACACCCAGGGGTCATCACATCCATACACCCAGAGGTCATCACATCCATACACCCAGAGGTCATCACATTTATCACTTTATCTCACTGAAGTTGATACGCGCCCGGTAAATGGGCCTTGTCAGTGTCGTTTATCATTTTCATTGGTAGCAGAACTATATTCATTATCATTATTATTATTATTATTATTATTATTATTATTATTATTATTATTATTATTCTATCGTCTTCCTCGGCCCAGAGCGCCCTGGCTGGCCGGTCGTCGAGGTGGTGGGAGGCGAGGAGGTGGTGGCCGGGGACCAGGTGGAGGTGCTGTGTACCTCCCACGGGGGCAACCCCCCTCCAGCCCTAACGTGAGTGACCTCCTGACTTTACGACTGCCGAGATCCCGTGGCCTTGACCCGAGGGCGGGCCCGTCCTCGCCAGCGGGGTCCGTCTTTCTTCTGGCCCTTGCACAGAAAAAAAGGGACCCCCTGCCTTTTTATTTCCTTCTTCCCGACCTTACCCAGATGCCACTACTACCCCTCTCTCTCTCTCTCTCTCTCTCTCTCTCTCTCTCTCTCTCTCTCTCTCTCTCTCTCTCTCTCTCTCTCTCTCTCTCTCTCTCTCTCTCTCCTACATTCTTGCTCACCCAACACTCTTGACTGCTTCGTCTCGTTCAGGAAATGAAAGATATTTGTACGCATGAATATTTCTCTATATTTTTGTCCACATGTGCATGATCTATCTATCTATCTATCTATCTATCTATATATATATATATATATATATATATATATATATATATATATATATATATATATATATATATATATATATTCTTATGAGTCCACGGGGAAAATGAAACACGAAAAGTTCCCAAGTGCACTTTCGTGTAATAATCACATCATCAGGGGAGACACAAGAGAGAAATATAACAGTCACTTGATATACATGTTTACCAAATGGCGTCCTAGCTTCGTCTCTTCGATGTATATCAACTGACTGTTATATTTCTCTCTTGTATCTCCCCTGATGATGTGATTATTACACGAAAGTGCACTTGGGAACTTTTCGTGTTTCATTTTCCCCGTGGACTCATGGGAATATCTTGATCACGCGCAAAATTGTGATCCTTTCCAATATATATATATATATATATATATATATATATATATATATATATATATATATATATATATATATAGTAAATGTAAGAGGAACGTAGGTGGAAAGGGGCGTGACTAATGCGTGAGTGATGGTGGTGTTTACAGGATATACAAGGCGGGGCGTAAGGTGGCAGCAGTGGTGGAACAGGTGGTAGGGGGCGTGACCCAGGCTCGGGCCCTCCTGCAGGTGACCCCTTCGGACAACGGCCAACAGCTGACCTGCCAGGTCTCCAATCCAGCCACCAGCGCGCCCATGGCGTCCCACGCCACCATCACCCTGCAATGTGAGTCGTGTCAACTAACCCCCCCTCTCCTCCACCCTACCCTACCCTCAGGGATGGGATTGGCAGGGCATCTCTCTCTCTCTCTCTCTCTCTCTCTCTCTCTCTCTCTCTCTCTCTCTCTCTCTCTCTCTCTCTCTCTCTCTCTCTCTCTCTCCCCCCCCCTAGATCAGACCACAGTGCCGGACTTGACTTCTCAACCCACCCCTCCCTACCTCCAACCTCCCAAGACCTTTTTCACCGTGGGTTCCCAGCCAGACAGACACCTCCCTTTGAAGTTGATGGAGAGAGAGAAGAGAGAGAGAGAGAGAGAGAGAGAGAGAGAGAGAGAGAGAGAGAGAGAGAGAGAGAGAGAGAGAGAGAGAGAGAGGTTGCAGCTGCGCCCCCCCCCCAAAAAAAAAAAAGGTTGAGGGGAGGAGAATCTATTCTATCATCTTTTCACAGTGGCGATTGGCATTATCTTATCCCTTGTATTCCTTATCTTTCTTATCGGTATGTCGTCGCCTGCTTATCTGTCTTTAAGGGCAGATGTGTCCTAAAGTGAGACGACATATATTTCACACCTGTGTGCCCTAAATATTTTTCTCTTTTTTTTTTTTTACCCCAATTCTTTCGATTAATTCCGTGTTTCCTTCCATGTTTTCTGTAAATTGAAATTCTTAGAATATCCAGTAATTAGTCTGGACTTGCTTAATAGTAAAACTAAAGTGACAGATATGTCAGTTAATTTTCTGTACGTATGTGTATATATATGTGTGTGTGTGTGTGTGTGTGTTTGTATATGTGTGTGTGTGTGTGTGTGTGAATACCCTTTTGCGTGTTACGGGGAGAATGTGTTTGATACACGCTGACAGCAGGTAAGGGGACGATGTTAGGTCCCTGCTCCCAAGTCTTCCCACACACACACACACACACACACACACACACACACACACACACACACACACACACACAGATTCCTGCAGTTTATCTCCTGCTGGATGAACGATCTACCTGGCGGCTCCAACTCCCTCTGGGACCCATCCTCGTCGCTTGACATCATCTCACCAGTTTGGAGGGTTGGACTCTCATCAGCTAGGTATCGAACTAGGTTTGGGATCTGTCAAGGTTGCATGTTGTCGCTGTCTTCTTCCAGTTCTCTCCCATCCCTCTATTCCCTCCCCAATGACCTTCGCACCATCTGCATAACGTATATTCGGGTCATTTAGATCGGTCCAATGGAGAGGAAATGGTCCCAGAAAAAGCCTGGGCACTCGGCTGGTGACACACCACACACCCTTCTCTACCCATTTCGAGATGGTCTCCCCTGACACGCGTCCATAACTCCCTTCCATCAAGGCTATTTATCCGTTAAATATATATATATATATATATATATATATATATATATATATATATATATATATATATATATATATATATATATATATATAATCCCTGGGGATAGGGGAGAAAGAATACTTCCCACGTATTCCCTGCGTGTCGTAGAAGGCGACTAAAAGGGAAGGGAGCGGGGGGCTGGAAATCCTCCCCTCTCATTTTTTTTTAAATTTTCCAAAAGAAGGAACAGAGAAGGGGGCCATGTGAGGATATTCCCTCAAAGGCCCAGTCCTCTGTTCTTAACGCTACCTCGCTAATGCGGGAAATGGCGAATAGTATGAAAGAAAAAAAAAAAATATATATATATATATATATATATAAAGGTCTCCCCTTTATTCCTGCTCGGTGTTCAAGCTTCTCGATAACCCTTCCATGTGGTGAAGTGAGGGCGCTGCTTGGCGGTCCAGATGCCAAACGGCTCCACCCTTTCGTTCGTCCGGGACGTGGAGCTCACTCTCTCGTAGAATTCGTGAGAGACACGTTTAACTCGACGTGACTGATTTCCTAACACCAAGTCTGTCTCTCACCTAGGTAACTGGTTCCTCTGTAGAGAGTAAGTGTGTAAAGATGATGATGTTTATGTGTCTGAGGAAGAGAGAGAGAGAAGAGAGAGAGAGAGAGAGAGAGAGAGAGAGAGAGAGAGAGAGAGAGAGAGAGAGAGAAAGAGAGAGAGAGAGAGAGAGATGACGAATCGTACTGCATTGATATCATTATGGAATGAGCCATGACGACTCCAGCAACAGGTCGTAGAAAAGGAGATTGGTTGCGTAATCAATGGCAACAATGTAGAAAAAAAAAGAATTTCCATTTTCTCGACTTAAAAGACTAATAACAGTAACCCAACAGAAGTGATTCCCAGGAAAGTCGACGCCATCCCCCAGCATCGAACGCACTAGCTATCCTGTTCCACGACAAACACACACACACACACACACACACACACACACACACACACACACACACACGGGTGCGAAAGCCTCTATATTATGCTCAGTGCAATGGCAGTTTGCAATAGAATTTCGCCTTCCTTTTAATGCTTTCTCACACAAACTTTTTGAGCACGATGGCCCGCACGCCCCTGGAGCACGTTGATGCGGCCCTTGCGCGACTCGTAGGGATGATGGCCTTGGACTCTGACCTGACCCTTTAAGGGGTCAGGTTCATATGCCAGGCCACCATCATACCCTGGGGGTCGTACCGTCGCACACTTCACGTGATTGAGTTGAACGACTTAGGCCTTTATGATGGTGTGTTCATGTGATTAATGCATTATGATGGTGTGTTCGTGTGATTAATGCATTATGATGGTGTGTTCGAGTGATTAATGCATTATGATAGTGTGTTCGTGTGATTAATGCATTATGATGGTGTGTTCGTGTGATTAATGCATTATGATGGTGTGTTCGTGTGATTAATGCATTATGATGGTGTGTTCGTGTGATTAATGCATTATGATGGTGTGTTCGTGGGATTAATGCATTATGATGGTGTGTTCGTGGGATTAATGCATTATGATGGTGTGTTCGTGGGATTAATGCATTATGATGGTGTGTTCGTGTGATTAATGCATTATGATGGTGTGTTCGTGGGATTAATGCATTATGATGGTGTGTTCGTGTGATTAATGCATTATGATAGTGTGTTCGTGTGATTAATGCATTATGATGGTGTGTTCGTGTGATTAATGCATTATGATAGTGTGTTCGTGTGATTAATGCATTATGATGGTGTGTTCGTGTGATTAATGCATTATGATGGTGTGTTCGTGTGATTAATGCATTATGATGGTGTGTTCGTGTGATTAATGCATTATGATGGTGTGTTCGTGTGGTTAATGCATTATGATGGTGTGTTCGTGTGATTAATGCATTATGATAGTGTGTTCGTGTGATTAATGCATTATGATGGTGTGTTCGTGTGATTAATGCATTATGATGGTGTGTTCGTGTGGTTAATGCATTATGATGGTGTGTTCGTGTGATTAATGCATTATGATGGTGTGTTCGTGTGATTAATGCATTATGATGGTGTGTTCGTGTGATTAATGCATTATGATAGTGTGTTCGTGTGATTAATGCATTATGATGGTGTGTTCGTGTGATTAATGCATTATGATAGTGTGTTCGTGTGATTAATGCATTATGATGGTGTGTTCGTGTGATTAATGCATTATGATGGTGTGTTCGTGTGATTAATGCATTATGATGGTGTGTTCGTGTGATTAATGCATTATGATGGTGTGTTCGTGTGGTTAATGCATTATGATGGTGTGTTCGTGGGATTAATGCATTATGATGGTGTGTTCGTGGGATTAATGCATTATGATGGTGTGTTCGTGGGATTAATGCATTATGATGGAGTGTTCTTGTGATTAATGCATTATGATGGTGTGTTCGTGTGATTAATGCATTATGATGGTGTGTTCGTGGGATTAATGCATTATGATGGTGTGTTCGTGTGATTAATGCATTGATATTCTTCTTGATCCGTAGTTAATCATTCAGAGCCACTTGTATATAGATAAGGCCCAACACGACCAACTTCTCCTTCCGTCAGGAAATGGAAATATCATGTATGTAGATATTTTTTTTCTATTTCTTAATTATTCGGCGTTTCCCGCGATAGTGAGGTAGCGCCAGAAACAAAGAACAGCCTCATTCGCTCACATGCACGCTCAGTCTTCCATATATAGTGTATGAAAATTTCCTTTGACCGCTTCGCTTGCTTCGGTGCAGCCAATTGACAGCACGTCTCCCCCCCTGTATACACAGTGCTCAAATTCGGTCTATCACATGCACACCTAAGACTTTACTGCAAGCTCAGGTCCCCAGAACCTCAAAGCTACTGCTCTTTCTTGAGAAATAGAACTGCAATCCCATCCACTCTTTCTGCCTTGCCACACTACGTCTTACCAAAGGCTTTAACCATCTTTTCTCTTTTCACTGAACCACTTCTCACTTCGCATTCCTCCTCGACTTCAAATCCGCACACCTGCCGCCTTATCATTTAACTCATACAAGAGTCCATCAAATTACTCTGTGTCTCACCCTCACCCTTTCCTTATTTGTTTCCCATCTCCTCCTGTCATTGGTGCTCCACACACTCACTATTGACTAAATTCTAAAACGCTCACACATTCACCCTAAAGTTCGTCCATACTCCCTCACCCCAACTTTGATTTGACTTCTTTTCCAGCCCCCTCTACTTTCTTCTTGTTACCTCCAGCTTCCTCTTATACATCTCCCAATCACTCGCACTCCTTCCCTGTAGGTAACTTCTTTACAGCTGCCTCGTCTCTTTCCTTGGCAGCTTTACTTCCTCATCCCACCGCTGGCTATCCTCGGCCCATTTTGAGAGGGCTTATCTAACATGGGTCCTCCTTTCCCTACCACTTTGAACATCATCTGTCCATCGACGGAGTTTCCCATTCATATGCCTGCCTGATGGTCTTGCTTCTCAATTAGCCTCCTGTGCGGTACAAGCAGTGTCAAATGCTTCTTCTTTTTTTCTTTAGCAGTCCAGATACAAGCAGGCCAGCCAGCCTTCCCCCTTTTTTGCCTAAGATAGAAGCTTGATCACTCGTAAGGTTCTCAGTGGTTTGTTACACATGACTTCTTTTCCCAAGGACCATGTTATCTCTCACTTCCCAAAGACCATGTTATGTCTCTTCCCAAAGACCATGTTATCTCTCACTCTGGTAAGTTCTTTTCAGAAGAAACTCGTCCATTTGCTCTGTGTGTGTGTGTGGCGAGTTGCCAGATAACGCTGGTGCCACTGCCCTGTTAAAAGAAGTAAAGGGATGAAAGGAAAATCCCATTTCTTGTCTCGTGAATGTACGTTAGGAGCGAGGGAAGTCCTCTTTTACGATTCGATTTTATTGCCCTTAATTCCATTCCAATTTTTATTGAGGGGGGGAGGAAGGGTGCGGAGGGGGGTTTAGTGATCGGTTGCGTAAAGATTCACTCACGGAGCCGTCGTCTGTACCACCGTGGTTAAAGTTGAGGACGACGTTGCGAGTCGTAGTACAAGAGCGGTTGCAGAGCGACGCCTGCGCACGACGGCACGTCACACAACACCACCTCTCTCCCTCCCTCCCTTTTGAGCTCGACGCGGGAGGGACGCCCGACCCTCAGGCGCCGCAGCGTCGACTCGACTCGAGAGCATCACGTTGCTGACGACCACCACCACCACCGAACGCGACCCATGGTGGAGGGCGGGGGCGATCATACAGTGGCCTTGCCTTTCGTGAATGGATCGTACCGGTGAGCTCAACAGATCGAATTACGACTCATGGGTGTTGCTTGTTGCTTCTGCACGTGATTTTGCCGCTCACACACACACACACACACACACACACACACACACACATATATATATATATATATATATATATATATATATATATATATATATATATATATATATATATATATATATATATCAACCGTGGTTATCCCCCCCCCCCTGTTTCTCTTCCAGACAGTGAAAATGTAAAATAGAAATAATGAGAAAGAAAAAAATTCTCCTTTATGCAAAATCCTTGAACTCCGTACTTAGTACAACTGTCCCCCATTAATTAAGGTGGGGAATAGGAGGGTGGTGGGGGAAGAAGGCCATTTGGAGCACCATTTACCAGTTCTCTCGTCTTAACGTCGTTACGCATATGGAACTGCAGTGTCAGAACACCTGTCATCTGCAGGCACTTCCAGATCTCCGATCAAAACTAGATCGTATCACTGAGAGATGATTTGCATGCATGGTACCCCTGCATCATATCGTGGGAACACATACACACCCAGACACTTCCTCCTCTTCCGTACTAGACGATGAACGAAGATCATTTGCAAACCTCTTCTTCACGCCTCGTTCTCACCATTCCATGTATTGTCTTTCCTCCGTCGGAGTATCTAATATGTTGAAGACAGCGGCACGACTCTCGAATACGACGGTACGACCCTTGGGCATGATGATGCGCCCGTCGCTGCGACTTCGTTCTTCAAGGGTCGTCAGTAGGTCTAATGAGGTCAAGCCACTCCATTACCCAACCATCGCGCCGTCAGTCTCCGTGGTCGTGTTCAAGGGTCGGATATCAGTATCAACTGGTCGTCATATGTTGAAGGGGGTCGTACTGTCGTGCACCATTGTCGTACTGCCGTGCACCAGGGTCGTACCGTCGTGCACCAGGGGTCGTACCGTCGTGCACCAGGGTCGTACCGCCGTGCACCAGGGGTCGTACCGTCGTGCACCAGGGGTCGTACCGTCGTGCACCAGGGATCGTACCGTCGTGCACTAGGGGTCGTACCGTCGTGCACCAGGGGTCGTACCGTCGTGCGCTAAGGTCGTACCTCAGGGCCGCACTGTCGTGCACAAGCTCGAAGGGGGGTGGCAACCTTGTGTTCAGGGGCCATGCCATTGTCTCTTAAGCATCGCATTTAGGGCCCGTACCATCGCGCGCCGAAAGAATGGCATCTCCGTGTTCGAAAAGCCTCATATACGCCACAGTAGCTCCGTGCCCAAAGGACCGAAGTGGCAAATAGACCAATGGTATTCGCACAGTTCCCGTTGGCATCACCAACACGTACATTCGTCCCGATGGTGTATACCAGAGAGCCTGGTCGTTCAACAGGTGGGGAAGCTGTCCAGTGTCGACCCCACATCTTCGGCAGTTGGTAACAGCCCACGAGATCAGGTCCTGAAGGGATGGATGTGGGTCTCACAGGGCGGCCCTGTTGTAGGATGGGGGGGGGGGGGGTTGTACTTCTGCGATGGCGTTCAGTAGTTAATGGCAGACACATCCCTCGTTCAGAGGCCATGTCCCTGCGCACAGAGGACGTCTTAAAAAGTGGTGGTCCGTGTGGCTTGGTCTGTCCTTTGTTGACGAGAGAGAGAGAGAGAGAGAGAGAGAGAGAGAGAGAGAGAGAGAGAGAGAGAGAGAGAGAGAGAGAGGGAATTTCTTAGGTGACAGAATGCTTTTTTTTTTCACTATTACGGAAGAATGGTCAGAAATTTCCCCGACCCATTCTTCTTTTTTTAGACCAGTTTTGTAGCAGGATGAGAGATGACAAGGCTGGTTCCCCAATGAATAGAAACAAGACTTGAAGACAAAAGCGTCATTGTGTGTGTGTGTGTGTGTGTGTGTGTGTCGTTGTTCGTGTGCTTCCTAGAGGCCAGGCGCTCTTCATACGAAGACAAGCGACCTGGTGGTCTCAGCGCCTCCTAGCGATGAGCAGAGCCACGCATATGATAACCAATAGCCGTTGACAGGGAGTCGCTACGCCCTTCGTCCTCGCACACGAGAACTTGTAGCCCGACGTACACCGAGGAGGGAGGTGTGTGTGTGTGTGTGTGGGTGTTCTGTGTAGCAGCACTCGCGTCTTGACAGAAAGGGACGTTGAATTATATGATGAAGGCGGCACTAATTGGAGAACTTGACAGGTACCCTTAGCAACCCGGTCACAGATAAAGGCCAAAGAAGCCTGGACGTTATCGCTTGCTTCATGGCGTGCACACCACAGGACTCACAAGAACCCCGAATCATTTGAGGGATCACGGAAAGAAAGATCATCTTTGTTTCCCACCCTGACGGTTTGGCGTGGATGCCGTCCACGCCAATCCGTCAGGAGGTAACTCGTGTTTAAAAGGCATGCCCATGGACGAGAGAGAGAGAGAGAGAGAGAGAGAGAGAGAGAGAGAGAGAGAGAGAGAGAGAGAGAGAGAGAGAGAGCAACAGAGCGGCGAACAGCGAACATGACTTCCAGTCCGGGAAAGTCATCTCTCGACGACTGGCGATCAGAATCATCCGAGGCTTCGACAGCCTCAGTGTCGCCAGCGACTTAAGACGAGATCGACGTGGTTTCACCCGGAATCATGCATTCAAAAAGTCGGTGGCGAGTGAGTTTCAAAGTCGTATGAGGCAAAGTGATATTTCTTCGACGACCATGCTGACGTAAAGACTGGCGCACCAACAGGATTGACTGAAAGCAATGCGTACAGAAATTCGCCATGGTGCTCTCTCTCTCTCTCTCTCTCTCTCTCTCTCTCTCTCTCTCTCTCTCTCTCTCTCTCTCTCTCTCTCTCTCTCGTTTTCCTTTCAGAAGAGCGGCAACGTGTTGGCAACCGGCAACGAAGAATATTCCATCTTGCACGGGTCAGAATATTAATAAAGGGGGTACGCATGTATCCTTTTTTTCCTTCCTTTTTACTCGTTTCCAGTGTGTTGGCAGCCAAGAAGAGAACGTGTTTACCTATCATGAATATATTCTGTCGGTAAAGATAACTTTACGTAATCTTTAGACTATTACCTATTTAGATATGACTTCTTCTTTTTTTTTCCACTGAAGTGTACGCCTCTCAGAAAGTTCAATTCGTGTCGTGTCTTTCCTCCTCACACGCTTCCCCTCCCCGTGCCCCTTCGACAGTCCCGGCGTGGGAGGTTTCGGGGTGGGTCAGCCCCAGCAGCGTCGAGGCTGGGCAGGTGGCCACCCTAACCTGCGAGACCTCCTCCAGCGTCCCGCCCTCGGCACTCACCTGGCGCACCGACGGAGGAGCGCCCCTGCCGGAGGGTGCCACGATCTCCCACTCCCCCGGTCTCTTCGGCGGCACCATCACCAGGTAGGTCCTCATTCGAACTCAGTTTTGTCACTCGTGGCCACACTGTACAGTGGATATTTTGCGCGTGCGTGAATGCCTTTCTATGAACAACATATCGGTTTCAGTGAATGGTCGCAACACCCCGTCTTTGCAGAGGGTGGAACTAGAGTGGGGAGGAGGTGATGGTGTTGGGAGTGTAATATCTTCCCTTTTGAATATACGTTGAAATAAAAAATATGTATGTACTTTGGAAATCATTATTACTGTTGTATGTAATAAAAAAAAAAAAATAATGACAGAATCAGTACGTTTTCCCCATTTAAGGTCACTCTGTGTATAGGGCTTGGAAAATGAGGCAGAGGGACACTGATTTTCCTCTTTTCTTGTTTTCTTTTTCCTTCGCCCGTCACGGTCCTCACATTCATGTCCTCCCCTTGCTTCACTTTCCAGGTCTGAGGTGAAGGTGAGGGCCGAGGTGGAAGAAAATGACCGGACCTTCACCTGCGAGGCTGACAACGGACTGGGCGTCACTGTTGCCACCAACGTCAGCCTTGACGTTCTACGTGAGTGTTGTCACGTTTGAACCTGTCGGTGATGGTGTTGGCACACACCTGAACCTGTGGATGGTGGTGTTGGCACACACCTGAACCTGTGAGTGGTGGTGTTGGCACACACCTCAACCTGTGGATGGTGGTGTTGGCACACACCTGAACCTGTGGGTGGTGGTGTTGGCACACACCTGAACCTGTGGATGGTGGTGTTGGCACACACCTGAACCTGTGGGTGGTGGTGTTGGCACACACCTGAACCTGCGGGTGGTGGTGTTGGCACACACCTGAACCTGTGAGTGGTGGTGTTGGCACACACCTGAACCTGTGGGTGGTGGTGTTGGCACACACCTGAACCTGTGGGTGGTGGTGTTGGCACACACCTGAACCTGTGGGTGGTGGTGTTGGCACACACCTGAACCTGTGGGTGGTGGTGTTGGCACACACCTGAACCTGTGGATGGTGGTGTTGGCACACACCTGAACCTGTGGATGGTGGTGTTGGCACACACCTGAACCTGTGGGTGGTGGTGTTGGCACACACCTGAACCTGTGGATGGTGGTGTTGGCACACACCTGAACCTGTGGATGGTGGTGTTGGCACACACCTGAACCTGTGGATGGTGGTGTTGGCACACACCTGAACCTGTGGATGGTGGTGTTGGCACACACCTGAACCTGTGGATGGTGGTGTTGGCACACACCTGAACCTGTGGATGGTGGTGTTGGCACACACCTGAACCTGTGGATGGTGGTGTTGGCACACACCTGAACCTGTGGATGGTGGTGGGTGGGTGTTGGCACACACCTGAACCTGTGGATGGTGGTGGGTGGGTGTTGGCACACACCTGAAACACGAAAAGTTCCCAAGTGCACTTTCGTGTAATAATCACATCATCAGGGGAGACACAAGAGAGGAATATAACAGTCAGTTGATATACATAGAAGAGACGAAGCTAGGACGCCATTTGGTAAACATGTGATTGTCCCCTGATGATGTGATTATTACACGAAAGTGCACTTGGGAACTTTTCGTGTTTCATTTTCCCCGTGGACTCATAGGAAATATATATATATATATATATATATATATATATATATATATATATATATATATATATATATATATATATATATATATATATCCTACGAATGTTAATGCAAATGTGACCTTTATCTCTGTAATGGACTCTTTTCACGGCAGAGTTTCCCCACTGTGATTGGTCTCGGAGAAATCGCAGTGTTCGCTAAGCATTTATATTGGAACATTGTCGGCACGAGTAATGGCAGTGCGACAATTGATCATCATGACGGACGGTATGTACGATTCTAGAGCACAACGGGACGATCCTTGAGCTGCATGGTATATACAACCCTTGGGTATTATGACATGGCTTGACCTCAGAACCCTCACCATCATACTCACAGGTCATACCTTCGTGATCAAGGGTCGTGCCATCGTTCTCTGGAGGTTAAGAGTGGAATGTCACCTTCTGTGGCTGCGATGAACTCATTTGAAAAGAAGAAAAAAAAGAATGCAGTCTTGTGAGAGAGAGGTTGGCCCATTTAACGTGGCTTAACACTGTCGGAAGTGGGAGGCAGCAGTTTGTGGAGGGAATGGCACCAAGTAAGGTCGGAACGACGTAATCTTTATGGTGAAAATGCCCTTCTACCTCAAAACTTCCCGTCGTAAATGGTTGGAAGAGGGGTGTAGTCCACCAGCCTCACGCCTTTCAGGATGGAATTGTGTTGTTATCGGTTGAGACGACAGTTTCAGTGGTAATGACTCAGTAGGTGGGAAAGAACGATTGTAGTCGAGTGCTGGTGTTGTGGTGAGTGGGAATAATGATGCTGCAGAGTTGAGGAATCATTAATGACGTTTCAGGGTGGAGTAATAATGTTTGAGGGCAGAGTAATCATTTTTGTGGATGAAGTAATGACGTTTCAGGGTGGAGTAATAATGTTTGAGGGCAGAGTAATCATTTTTGTGGATGAAGTAATGATGTCAGATGGTGGAGAGATAATGTGTCAGAGTGGAATTATATATGTTTCATGAAGAACTAAGTGTTTGTGGTGGTTGGGGTAATGATGTTTTTGGTGGGTGGAATAATATTCGAGGTTGCATTAATGGCATTAAGGAGTGGAATAATGATATTTGGATTAATGGCACTTGAAGGTGGAATAATGATGTTTCAGATTGATTGATTAATGATTTTTAAGTGATAGTAATTTTTGAAAGTTTCTGTTAGAAATGAGTATTTACGGTAACTAAAAAGATCCATTTCTTCACGAAAAATAAAGCACCAACATTTTTGGATGATGTTTCTGTCACCAGTAGAAATGTTCCATATGAAAAAAAAAATGGTTTCTTTGTATATCCAAGACATCCCTAGTAAGAGTACAGGGATTCTCAGAGGAAGGGTGACATTTCTGAGGAGGGTAAATGAAGTGCTTTGGTCATAGTAAGAATACAGGGATTCTTAGAAGGGTGACATATCTGAGAAGGATAGATTAAGTTTCACAGTTGATTGATGATGTTCATAGGTTGAAAAGAATGACATTCCCATGTTGACTGATGATGATGTGTTAAGGGTGAATGAAGTCTTGTTGGTGGATTGGGGATATATTCCTAGGTTGAATCATGTTGTTTCTAGGTTCAGTGATGACTTTTTATGTTGAATCATGAGGTTTTAGGTTGGAATGTTTCTAAGGTGAATGTTGATGTTCCTAGATTGATTGGACATGTTACCACCTGGATGAAAAACATTCCTAATATAATTTTTGATAATAATAATGTTCACTGCTGGAATCGATTATATTTCTTGAAGTAGTAACATGTGAAGTTTCATCGATGGAAGTCCTGAGTTAAAGTTTCATGATCCATTAAACTTGTTACTTGAAGCCTTGACATTTGTCTATAGATATAGACTGAATTGTGGGCTAAACTAATCACTTTAATAGGCCCAAATATTTTTGCTCTTTTTCTCAGAGCTAAATACATATTCATGAAATATCTCACTTGTAGACTTTTTTATGAGAACATTCATCTGGTTTGTCCTTTTCATCATTCTTTACAGAACAGTAGATTTTTTTTTTTTGCTTTGTCGCTGTCTCCCGCGTTTGCGAGGTAGCGCAAGGAAACAGACGAAAGAAATGGCCCAACCCACCCCCATACACATGTATATACATACGTCCACACACGCAACATACCTACCTACATACAACATACATACCTACACAGCTTTCCATGGTTTACCCCAGACTCTTCACATGCCCTGATTCAATCCACTGACAGCACGTCAACCCCAGTATACCACATCGATCCAATTTACTCTATTCCTTGCCCTCCTTTCACCCTCCTGCATGTTCAGGCCCCGATCACACAAAATCTTTTTCACTCCATCTTTCCACCTCCAATTTGGTCTTCCACTTCACCTCGTTCCCTCCACCTCCGACACATATATCCTCTTGGTCAATCTTTCCTCACTCATTCTCTCCATGTGCCCAAACCATTTCAAAACACCCTCTTCTGCTCTCTCAACCACGCTCTTTTTATTTCCACACATCTCTCTTACCCTTACGTTACTTACTCGATCAAACCACCTCACACCACACATTGTCCTCAAACATCTAATTTCCAGCACATCCATCCTCCTGCGCACAACTCTATCCATAGCCCACGCCTCGCAACCATACAACATTGTTGGAACCACTATTCCTTCAAACATACCCATTTTTGCTTTCCGAGATAATGTTCTCGACTTCCACACATTCTTCAAGGCTCCCAGGATTTTCGCCCCCTTCCCCACCCTATGATCCACTTCCGCTTCCATGGTTGGTTACTTAATTATTCTTTTCATACCTGCTCACTTTTTCAAATCTCAGCCAAGCACCATCAGGAACAAAAAAAGTATTTGTTCTAGGGGGGTGGAATATCATTTGATAAGCCACTGAAGGACTAAAGATTTTGGTACCTTTTCCAGTTGGTGGGATACCTCTGGACCTGAGTATCTCATACAAAGTGTTCTAACTCATTATGTCTTACTTGTGGGCTGAACTGTATTGGTAAATAAATTAGTTATTAGTGCATACAGTGAGCAGTTTCAAAAGACCATTCATTTATCATTCTTAACTCCCCATTTCAAATAACACATTCACATAGTGATAAGATTTCGCTTAAAGATAGTCTGACCCTTTGAGTATAA
This sequence comes from Panulirus ornatus, assembly GCF_036320965.1. Taxonomy (NCBI): domain Eukaryota; kingdom Metazoa; phylum Arthropoda; class Malacostraca; order Decapoda; family Palinuridae; genus Panulirus; species Panulirus ornatus. Next base: position 12,039,851 of record NC_092254.1, read on the forward strand.
TGGTATGAACCATGGATATGATGGCCTGTTCCATCCCTTTCCTTGAAGGTCAGAGGCCAGGTCATCATAAATACCTAAGGGTCATCCCATTGTGCTCTTGGGAATAAGGGGTTACACATAGGTAATGGAAACTGAACAGTTTGATGTTCCATGACAAAAGTAGGGAGCTAGCTCTCCCTGCTCTAAGGCAGCAGGAATGTATTTAGGCTATTACTTTTATAACAGATGGTTAGTAATTATCAACTTTGGCAGTGTCCATCATGTTAATATTGCAGACGGTCCAGTGTGGGTGTCAGCACCACCTGCGAGGGTTGACGTGGAAGAGGGTGATGACCTGACCATCACAGCCCTGGCCGTTGCCAACCCAGGACCCATCAGGTGAGTCCTCATTAATCACCAAGAAAGAAACACCACAACACAAAGGAATTTGTTAGTGGAGTAAAAAGCTTGTCTTGATCTCTTGCTTTCAGTGAGGAGCCAGTGATGCAAATCAACATGTTTTGAGAACAAAGTTTACAGAACTAGCCAAGATTGATATAAGTTTTACATAAAATGCATGTCTATGAATGAGGTATTCTTTGATATGTTTCTCTCAGTGATTACCAAAGTTACTATGGGAAGACCACATTGTTACTGCACTTAAAAATATGGATTTCAGTCTGTGATGATCATATAACTAATACAATATTTTGGTCTGCATTTAGGAATATTTTCATTATAAGGGCTTCCTCTCTCTTGGTCTTTATCATGTCAGAATCAAAAACTCGAAACTGAGCAACAGTTGAGTACGGTAATAGGGAAAAGTTGTTTAATACTGATTGTGTTATCTTTATAAACATGGTGAAACAAATTTTCTGAATTTCATACATCAGTTTTTTCTTTAAATGCACAAAATAAACCACAGTGAAGGTAAGGTGTGATACCAAGTGATGGTTATTCTGCTTTAAGAAAACTATTTTCAGAACAGATGAAATCTGTATTCAAAATGCTTTCTTTTGACTTAATATATGCTTACAATATTTAATCCTCTTTGCCTTCTATCTTCATAATTCTGAGGAGGCTCTCACATTTCCCTACCCATCCATGCACAAAATTTAACATAACCATGTGGTACATTTCCTATATTTTGTTAGTTCTACTGAATACTGTCTGATATTTGATGATGTATATTTTCTCTTCTCATGAAATTCATTTTTCATTTGCAAATTTTGCTTTTCATATTCCAGGTTGCAATGAAAATGAAAAGCTTGGATTAATTCTGGAAATAGAATAGGGAAGGTCACATGCATATTAGAGTTCCCAGGTTTGTGGGATGTCCAAAATGTCTGTGGAAGGTCCAAGATTTGTGTGAGAGCAGAGATATAGAAGTTTCCAGGTCAGACTTTGAGTCTTCTCATGCATGGGAGGGTAGAGAAGAATTGTAGGTTCCTGGTGCGTACAATGTCCCAGAAGTGTGAAAGATTTCAGGTGTGTCGAAGAGACCACATATATTGTAAGTTCCAGTTGTAAAGGAGAATCCATGTGTGAAAGACTTTCCATGAATGTGGAGGGGAAGGAGTCTTAGATGAGTAGAAGGTGTTGTAAGAGTGTTGATCCAAATCAAGGTGGAGGTCTTGAATGAGCAGATAGCAAAATGATTCCAGATAAAGAAGAAATGAAAACGAGAGAGTATTCTGGGAAACTGTTGAGTATGTCAAAGAATAGGATGGTGATATGTTTGTCATCAGTGAGGTGGCTTGCAGAGTGAATAATTTTTTGTGATTGGTTTGGTGAAAAAAGAGGAGGTAGTTAAAGCCTTGTCTTGGATGAAGTGTGGCAAAGTTGCAGGAGGGGCTGTAATGCAGTTCAGTTTTACAAGAAAGTAGGTAACAGTGTTGTTGATTGGTTATTGCATTTGTATGGCCCAAGATCACATGCCTGAGGACTAGTAGAATGCATATGGGCCAAGATCACATGCCTGAGGACTAGCAGAATGCATATGGGCCAAGATTACATGCCTGAGGACTAGCAGAATGCATAGATAGTGCCCTTTTATAAAGGCAAGGGAACAAGTGAGTGTTCAACTTACAAAAGTATAAGTTTGCTGAGGATTTGAAAGGAGTATGAAAGAATGGCAATTGAGGGGGTGGTGGCATGCTCAGAACACTAGATTGAGAGGAGATGCATAGCTTCAGAGAGGTAGAGAATGATTGGACCAGGTTTTTGCTTTGAAGAATTTGTGTGAGACACACTTGGAAAGGGAGAGAGAGATAGAATTGTATGTCATTCATGAATGTGGGGAAAGTGTTGATTGGGTTGACAGAGAAGCTTTGTGGAATGCACTAAGAATGTATGTGGTAAATGGAATGTTATCAAATGCAGGGAGGAGGGCAAGTAGTTCTCAGTGAAGGTAGTTGTGCATCAAGATTGTTTAATCTAATTATGGATGGAATGGTGATGGAGATGAATACAAGGGTCAGATCTACAGCTTGCTGGGGATGGGAGGTGAATCAGTTGCTGTATGCAAAGGACATGTTTTTGGTGGCATACTTAGAACAAAAACTAGAATCTGATGACTTTAGCAGTGTGCTTGATAGAAAAAAATGTGGGGAGGGGGGTACAACAGGGAGGGTTTGAGAGTAAGTTTAATTGAGGAAGGCCTGAAAGAAATGGGTTATTTTAGGTACCCGGGAGCAGCACAGGCTGCAGATGGAACTATGAGGGTTGAAATGAGAGGGTTAAGGCCTGGGTATATTGAAGTGTTTAGAAGACTTCAATGTTTCTTAGGGTAAGGATGGTTATGTTGTTAGAACATATAGTTGTCCTCATTGTGATGGATGGATGTGACTCATCAATTTTGGAATGCAAAAGAACAGAAGAGAGTGGACATTTTGCAAAAGAAATGCCTGTGGACAACTTGTGTTGTAAGGTAGGGTGATGTGTAAGGAATGATTGTATAAAATTGAGGTATGGTAGTAAACACAGAATGATTAAAAGAGTTGACTAGGGTTAGATGAAATAGTAATTACATATATAAAAGATGAGGTTGGAAAAACTGAATATAAAGGTCTCTGTTTCAGAAGAAGAAAGGGAGAAGAGGAGATCAAAAAGGAGATGGAAGGATAAAGTGAAAAAAGCTTTGGGGTATTAGGGCCTGAGCACTTAGGAGGGTAAGAAGCTTGCATGAAATAGAATTGGATTAATATGATATATGGGGAGCAACTTGCTGTCAGTAGGTTAGACCAGGGCTTATGAAACAATGAGCTAGTTACATACTCATCTCTATCTCTGCCTCTAGGCTCTGGTTTTTGGCATTCTTTGTTGAACTACATCTCTTCGTCTGTTCACCTTTCTACTCTGTGTGCATCAATTGGCTCCCAAGTTCTAAAACTTTTGTAGATTTCTTGGAACATTGGTATGTGCTCCAGTTATTAAACTCCACTTCCCAATGTCTTGTCTTGAAAAACTTGTTCAGCTGTACATTGCTGCCTTGATTATATTTTAGCTTTGGAGTCCTCTCCTCTTTGATCCCCCTCTAGTGTTTTTTTAATGATATAATGAAAATTGACCAATACATGATCACTTTTTCCACCTAGTGTATTATATTTGATAGGTTCATTTTCCCTGCTTGTGTGTAAAGAAAGGTCTTACAGAGATGGTGCATCAGCCCCCTGGTTCTCATATGCTCTGTAACATGTTGATAAAGAAAATTCTCCTTCACAAATTGTAGGACTTTGTGTCTCCTTGACTTTTTGTCTGCATGAGTCTCAATTTTCCTGGCCTGTGCATTGTAACTTAAATCTCCCATTACCATGACTTTACAGTCTCCGAGAAGAGAATATATTGCTTCTTCCTTCACCATCCTGAGTGTTCATTTCGTTGTTATCAGTGCACAGAACTGAGATTGGCCTCATCTGTCATTTTTGAATGAAATGTACCCATATATTGCATATTCAGAAAGAAATTTTATAGTTTTAATATGTAACAAAGATTTAGAGATACTAATCATAACTTTCTTATGATATTGTTCCAGCTGTGGAAAATTGTTTTGTATACTGCATGCACTTACATAAGATGTTTCAATAAGTGAGAGGATTGTTCCAAGGAAACAGAGGGAGGTGAGCCAGCTCCACACAGACAAACACTGTTTCATCATAAGCACAATTGGTTCCCATCATTTAGTGATTTCCAGAGTTGACTGTTGTCAGTACTTGGTACACATATTACTGGTTGACAGTGTTTGGAACATAGGTACTCTTAGATGACGACACATTGCACAGGTACAGTTGGTGGCGTGGGCCAGCAGCCATTGAAGGTGAAGAATCAGAAAATGGGAGTGGACAACTGAAATTGACAAGGGCTCATCGACACTTATCTGGAAACTACATTGTCATTGCTCGGAGCTCACACACTGCCATCAACTCCTCTTTCTCCATCAATGTCCAGTGTCAGTATGGTCTGCTTTACCCGGTACAGTTATTTTTTAGATAAATTTTCTCTCATCCATTTGACCTGTATTTGGTTGCACAGTTGCAGTTCTACATTTATATCATTCAAAATAATTAAGCAACTGTAATGTAATCAAGTAAGTGTAATGATTTCATTGATTGAGAATGATGTACAAGAAAATCTGATTTTTCATGCAGCATCATGATCATTTAGATGAATTTTAAAATGCATTCTACAGATAGCCCTGAGGATGTGTTGGCAGCTGAACGAGTAATGGTGGACGAAGATGGCGCTGCCACCATACTGTGTTCTGCAACTGGCAATCCCACACCCAATATTACATGGACGAGAGACACTGACAACATCAGGTAAGCTCTTTACATTTGTAAACTAGGCTAAATATTCAGTTAGGGATTTGTATACGTAATACACTAAGTTTTCAGTATTATCAAGACCATTGGGGATCAGCGAGCTGTTCAACATCATGTACACGTATACCCTGACTTGCAATGAGTTATTTATATTCTTTTATTTATTATACTTTGTCGCTGTTTCCCATATAAGCGAGGTAGCGCAAGGAAACAGATGAAAGAATGGCCCAGCCCACCCACATACACCTGATATACATACACGCCCTTACATGCACATATACATACCTATACATTTCAACGTATACATACATATACATACACAAACATATACATATATACAAATGTACATATTCATACTTGCTGCCTTCCTCCATTCCCATCGCCACCAAACCACACATGAAATGGCACCCCCCTTCCCCCACACGCATGCGAGTTAGTGCCAGGAAAAGACAACAAAGGCCACATTCATTCACACTCAAGAGTCTAGCTGTCATGTGGAATGCACTGAAACCACAGCTCCCTTTCCACATCCAGGCCCCACAAAACTTTCCATGGTTTAACCCAGACGCTCCACATGCCCTGGTTCAATCCATTGACAGTACGTCGTGCGGTGAGTTATGTTCCTGGAAAACCCGTCGTAGCTCAAAAAGTCTTAAGTCAAACACATGAAACCATTGTATAAGGAGGGTTACATTACAGACTAGATACTCCCTGTAAGTACTAGCCCTTAAAAATGGAATATTGTGTACATGAAACAGTGTAAATTGAGAACAGTACACCACATTGTCTCCTAATTTATTCATTTGAAATAATATTTAACAGTTTCATAATGTATATGTTAAGTCAAACTAAATCACAACTGTTTGTGCTCACACAAAACATAGGAAAAAAAAGTTACAGTTAGATACTTCTCTTCAGTATTTTCTTATCTAACTGTTGGATGAATAATCATTAAGCGAGTCAAAAATATAACAGAAAATATGTGGTAAAGATGAAACAGTTTTGGAAAATGGAATGGTAAACTGTATTTCATATATCTATTTTTTAATGTCCTCTTCAGTAGGTTGTTACCTTATTTATGAACTAATGATTATCTATATATTTACTAAATTAACAGAGAAAAAAGGTGGTAGAGTTGAAATTCCAATGTATTGTATGAAGGAATGCTAGTTAGCTGCTCCATATTTTAAAGGCTAAATACAAATAGCAAAATGTTACACAATTCTCTTTACTACGTTGTTACCTGACACATGAACTAATGATTATATCTGTGTATTTACAAACATAATGGGAATGAAGTACAAACAGATAAATATGTCAAATGAAGGAATGCTAGGACACCATCTTTAGCAAGGATAAATGCAAATGGCAAAGCCTTCAATATACACTTGATAGATTACATTTTTATACATATATAAGGGAATGGATGAAGGCAGCAAGTATGAGTATCTACATGTGTATATATGTATATATCTGTGTATGTATATGTTGAAATGTATAGGTATGTATATGTGCGTGTGTGGGCATGTGTATGTGGGTGCGTAAGACAAGGGAACTAATGGGAACATCAGTGAAGGGGGCTAATGGGGAGGTGATAACAAGTAGTGGTGATGTGAGAAGGAGATGGAGTGAGTATTTTGAAGGTTTGTTGAATGTGTTTGATGATAGAGTGGCAGATATAGGGGGTTTTGGTCGAGGTGGTGTGCAAAGTGAGAGGGTTAGGGAAAATGAGTTGGTAAACAGAGAAGAGGTAGTAAAAGCTTTGCAGAAGATGAAAGCTGGCAAGGCAGCGGGTTTAGATGGTATTGCAGTGGAATTTATTAAAAAAGGAGGTGATTGTATTGTTGACTGGTTGGTAAGATTATTTAATGTATGTATAACTCATGGTGAGGTACCTGAGAATTGGTGGAATGCTTGCATAGTGCCATTGTACAAAGGCAAAGGGGATAAAAGTGAGTGCTCAAATTACAGAGGTATAAGTTTGTTGAGTATTCCTGGTAAATTATATGGGAGGGTATTGATTGAGAGGGTGAAGGCATGTGCAGAGCATCAGATTGGGGAAGAGCAATGCGGTTTCAGAAGTGGTAGAGGATGTGTGGATCAGGCGTTTGCTTTGAAGAATGTATGTGAGAAATTCTTAGAAAAGCAAATGGATTTGTATGTAGCATTTATGGATCTGGAGAAGGCATATGATAGAGTTGATAGAGATGCTCTGTGGAAGGTATTAATAATATATGGTGTGGGGGTAAGTTGTTAGAAGCAGTGAAAAGTTTTTATCAAGGATGTAAGGCATGTGTATGTGTAGAAAGAGAGAAAAGTGATTGATTCTCATTGAATGTTGGTTTGCGGCAGGGGTGCGTGATGTCTCCATGGTTGTTTAATTTGTTTATGGATGGGGTTGTTAGGGAGGTGAATGCAAGAGTTTTGGAGAGAGGGGCAAGTATGCAGTCTGTTGTGGATGAGAGGGCTTGGGAAGTGAGTCAGTTGATGTTCGCTGATGATACAGCACTGATGGCTGATTCGGATGAGAAACTGCAGAAGCTGGTGACTGAGTTTGGTAAAGTGTGTGAAAGAAGAAAGATGAGAGTAAATGTGAATAAGAGCAAGGTTATTAGGTACAGTAGGGTTGAGGGACAAGTCAGTTGGGAGGTAAGTTTGAATGGAGAAAAACTGGAGGAAGTGAAGTCTTTTAGATATCTGGGAGTGGATTTAGCAGCGGATGGAACCATATATATATATATATATATATATATATATATATATATATATATATATATATATATATAAATATATATATATATGCATATATATGCATATATATATATATATATATATATATATATATATATATATATATATATATATATATATATATATATATATATATATATATATTTTTTTTTTTTTTTTTTTTTTTTTTTTTTTGCTTTGTCGCTGTCTCCCGCGTTTGCGAGGTAGCGCAAGGAAACAGACGAAAGAAATGGCCCAACCCACCCCCATACACATGCCTTGATTCAATCCAATGACAGCATGTCAACCCCGGTATACCACATCGCTCCAATTCACTCTATTCTTTGCCCTCCTTTCACCCTCCTGCATGTTCAGGCCCCGATCACTCAAAATCTTTTTCACTCCATCTTTCCACCTCCAATTTGGTCTCCCTCTTCTCCTCGTTCCCTCCACCTCCGACACATATATCCTCTTGGTCAATCTTTCCTCACTCATTCTCTCCATGTGACCAAACCATTTCAAAACACCCTCTTCTGCTCTCTCAACCACGCTCTTTTTATTTCCACACATCTCTCTTACCCTTACGTTACTTACTCGATCAAACCACCTCACACCACACATTGTCCTCAAACATCTCATTTCCAGCACATCCATCCTCCTGCGCACAACTCTATCCATAGTCCACGCCTCGCAACCATACAACATTGTTGGAACCACTATTCCTTCAAACATACCCATTTTTGCTTTCCGAGATAATGTTCTCGACTTCCACACATTCTTCAAGGCTCCCAGAATTTTCACCCCCTCCCCCACCCTATGATCCACTTCCGCTTCCATGGTTCCATCCGCTGCCAGATCCACTCCCAGATATCTAAAACACTTCACTTCCTCCAGTTTTTCTCCATTCAAACTCACCTCCCAATTGAATTGACCCTCAACCCTACTGTACCTAATAACCTTGCTCTTATTCACATTTACTCTTAACTTTCTTCTTTCACACACTTTACCAAACTCAGTCACCAGCTTCTGCAGTTTCTCACATGAATCAGCCACCAGCGCTGTATCATCAGCGAACAACAACTGACTCACTTCCCAAGCTCTCTCATCCCCAACAGACTTCATACTTGCCCCTCTTTCCAAAACTCTTGCATTCACCTCCCTAACAACCCCATCCATAAACAAATTAAGCAACCATGGAGACATCACACACCCCTGCCGCAAACCTACATTCACTGAGAACCAATCACTTTCCTCTCTTCCTACACGTACACATGCCTTACATCCTCGATAAAAACTTTTCACTGCTTCTAACAACTTGCCTCCCACACCATATATTCTTAATACCTTCCACAGAGCATCTCTATCAACTCTATCATATGCCTTCTCCAGATCCATAAATGCTACATACAAATCCATTTGCTTTTCTAAGTATTTCTCACATACATTCTTCAAAGCAAACACCTGATCCACACATCCTCTACCACTTCTGAAACCACACTACTCTTCCCCAATCTGATGCTCTGTACATGCCTTCACCCTCTCAATCAATACCCTCCCATATAATTTGCCAGGAATACTCAACAAACTTATACCTCTGTAATTTGAGCACTCACTCTTATCCCCTTTGCCTTTGTACAATGGCACTATGCACGCATTCCGCCAATCCTCAGGCACCTCACCATGAATCATACACACATTAAATAACCTTACCAACCAGTCAACAATACAGTCACCCCCTTTTTTAATAAATTCCACTGCAATACCATCCAAACCTGCTGCCTTGCCAGCTTTCATCTTCCGCAAAGCTTTTACTACCTCTTCTCTGTTTACCAACTCATTTTCCCTAACCCTCGCACTTTGCACACCACCTCGACCAAAACACCCTATATCTGCCACTCTATCATCAAACACATTCAACAAACCTTCAAAATACTCACTCCATCTCCTTCTCACATCACCACTACTTGTTATCACCTCCCCATTTGTGCCCTTCACTGAAGTTCCCATTTGCTCCCTTGTCTTATGCATATATATATATATATATATATATATATATATATATATATATATATATATATATATATATATATATATATATCTTTCTTTTCTTTTAAACTATTCGCCATTTCCCGCGTTAGCGAGGTAGCGTTAGGAACAGAGGACTGGGCCTTTTTTGGAATATCCTCACCTGGCCCCCTCTGTTCCTTCTTTTGGAAAATTAAAAAAAAACGAGAGGGGAGGATTTCCAGCCCCCACTCCCTCCCCTTTTAGTCGCCTTCTACAACACGCAGGGAATACGTGGGAAGTATTCTTAATCCCCTATCCCCAGGGATAATATATATTTTTTCTTTTCTTTCAAACTATTCGCCATTTCCCGCGTTAGCGAGGTAGCGTTAAGAACAGAAGACTGGGCCTTGGAGGGAATATCCTCACCTGGCCCCCTTCTCTGTTCCTTGTTTTGGAAAATTAAAAAAAAAACGAGAGGGGAAGATTTCCAGCCCCCCCGCTCCCTCCCCTTTTAGTCGCCTTCTACGACACGCAGGGAATACGTGGGAAGTATTCTTTCTCTCCTATCCCCAGGGATATATATATATATATATATATATATATATATATATATATATATATATATATATGTATTTTTTTTTATTATTATACTTTGTCGCTGTCTCCCGCGTTTGCGAGGTAGCGCAAGGAAACAGACGAAAGAAATATATATATATATATATATATATATATATATATATATATATATATATATATATATATATATATATATATATATATATATATCTTTCTTTCTTTCTTTCATACTATTCGCCATTTCAGGGAAATGAACTTAACTAAGGCATGAACTTAAAATTTTCCAGTGCATACCCTCCCATAATGAAGTGTCAAGGAGACTTGGTACCTTAAACCCTGGAGCAGTCCTTCCTGGCTGGCATCCCTTTCTAAAATAAGCCACTTTCATCCATGCTACACCACCTCCTCTAAACATGCACAGGCAAAATAATTATGGTGAGAACTGGCATGTGACTACAACTGTTTCTTTACTGGCAGTGGGATATGAAGTGAAACATATTTTTCCAGTTGATGGGATACAAAATACAGTATTTCATTCTGACCGCTGAAATAGGCAAGGCAAGTACAAAATATCATGGAGTATGCAGACATAACTTATTCTTATTCTGTTGCAGTTATGAAGCATGCTCATTGAAAGTCATGAATGGAACTAAATCCAAAATGTCTCAGGGCAAAATATTGCAAGTCGGGGTATAGATGTAATTATTTATTTACAGTACGGGGCTGGAGTTCTACACTACTGGGGCTCCTTATCTTGAACTTTTGCCTAACCTTTTAAAGTTTTGCATGGTGTGCATTCACAGTTTCATTTCTCAGCTTATACCATTTGTCCACAACTCTAATACTATAGTAGCACGTCTTCACATGTTATAACAATTTTTTCATAATATCTTGCTGTAACCATTTTTTTTCTTTGCATCTTTGTAAGGACTCTTCACTCTCAGTATTGTCAAATTGATGGTCAGATCAGTTTAGAAACAAAATTTTCATCAGGTCTTCCCTTTTTCTTTTTCTTTCATGGTGGGCAAATTTATACCCCGACTTCATGTAACTCGTCTTCCTATTTCATGTACCATTTTGGTTGCCCTCCTCTGGACCTTCTTTTTTAAATTAATGTTTCTTGTGTGATGATCAAATTCAGGATGCACATTTTGATTTAGGTCTAAGTTACAAACATATTTTTATCCAAGCAAAATTGCATTTTATGAACCTAAAGAAATGCTTAGGTATCCACTGGATACTGTCTCTTTGGTAATGATAACAAATGATATTCATCTTAAAAAGAAATGTTCATATACTACAGTTTAGTACGTAAACAGTCTGGTAAGAAAGGATATGCTACATCCATGGCAACAGTGGCTATGTCAGATATGGTAGAGTACCATGATATCAGATTAATGAGAAAGACCTCTTCCTAAAACATTTAATTGGTCAGTTTTAAAGTAACCCCTTGTAGTGCCTAGAAATACAGTCACTGAGAAGTAACTAAACCTTCTGTGCACACTGTTTATAATAGACACATGATTATTTGCTTGACATAATTATTGTGTTTTACACACCAACCAACATGATGATTATACTGTAGTTACCTGTTTGTATGGTACAGGTAGGTAGTTATAAATTCTTAGGGTCTCATCTCCTGAACCTTCCCTCTCATACACTTTACATATTCGTGTGCTATCAACATTTATAAATTTTACTCTCGGTTTCATTCATTCACAGCTCATACTATAAAAGTAATTCTCTACATGTTATAATAACAAGTTTGTATAATTTCATGTTATGGCCTCCAGTAGTTCCATCTTTGCATCTTTCAAAAAAATTTCACCACTGACATCATCAAACTGGTTAAAATTAAGTTACCCCTTACTCTTCTCTCTTCCAGTGTGATCAGATTAATAGCTTCATATCATCTCCCTTAATTCTTGTACCATTTTTGTTGCCTTCCTCCAGACCTTCTTTAAATCTGGTGACCCAACCTGAGAAGCATATTCTTGCTTAGACCTAATGTTGAATGCAAACAGCTTTCAAAATATTTCTTCATCTATATACTTGAAGATGATTCTGATATTTACCGACACAGTTTTTCTCCTTTACACTTCTCTGAAGATGAAGTTCTGGTGACAGGTTAGTTACATCAACAAAATCCCTCTCACACATAGAATCTTGCAGCTTACTTTCTGCTAGATGATATTTGTATCAAGGCCTTTTTTTTCCCCCCTGTGCCCAATCCTTATTATATATGCATTTACACGGGATGAATATCAGACCAACTTTGGAGTTTGTATATGTCCTCATTTAAAATGATGCAACACTAATCCTTAATTATTTCCCAAAAGACCCTGGTATCACCTGCAAGTATATTTAGGTATGAGTTCAATCCCTCTGGCAAGTCATTTACATAGATGTAGAGGAGCAGTACCCCAGTGAACCTTGCTGCGCACTACTGCTGACCCCACTTGATTTTGAGAGGGCTTGTCAGACACATGCCCTATTACCTTTTCTTTCATGTATACTTGTGTCTCTGTGACTGTCTATCTACCCAAAGAGTATCAGTTCATCTAGTCTGTCTGTTTATTACTGAAATTCCTTGTTATTATCATCTCTGAAAAATATGGCTTCACAGCTTCATGTATGATCCTAATTATTCCATGATTTTTATATTTGTTCCTATTCATTATTATTATAATTTGGAGGATTAAAAATTATCAGCACCATAATGCTCTTCTTTACAACATTTACTCTTCCTATTAAGCACTGCTTGAGTTGACTGTCTACCAATATTTCCTGAAACTTTAGGCTGTCATTTACCACATTAAGAGGAACAGTCCCCTAACTCCATTGTCTTCCCTTAACCTTCTTGCTTTCAGGTCTTAAAACTTTAGTAAGTTTTGTCTCCACCACACCAACATAATTTTTGTTTTTTTGACTCAGTCCTTGAACTCCACCTCTTTTCTACTCACTACCAATCCATGTACATTAGTGTGCATTATTTTCAGTCTGACAATCGCATAACTTGACATTTCTTGCCTCTTTTGATGTCTCCAATTTATTCATTTCTGACTGTAATCTTTACTTCTCTCTTTTTCTTCCCACAGTCTCTCACCTCTGATGAATACCTCACTGAATTCCTCCTTGTTTGCAAGTTTCTTAGCCTGTTTTGGTACCCCCTGGTTTCATAACTTCATATTGAAGGTAATCATTACTGGTCATCCCTTTATGTCTTAACTATATCTTTCAATTATCTTTCTTTTTCCTAGAAATTACAAATGGCATGTCTTTAGCTTCTAGTATCACTTGAAATCAGTATTTCTTATTTCACCACCCATTTCACTTTGGCTGGAAAATGGCCTTTTTCCAGACAAAAAATCAGTTGCATCTGTCCACCTCTTAATTTTAGAGTTGTAAGAAGGCTTCATCAATGGTACTTGCTTCCAAACTATCACTGTAATTTTCACTTTTCCTTACTAATTGACATCACACTAAACAGGAAGACATATATATTTCCAGTTACATGTCCAACTTCTGACTGACTTCATACTGATTATCCAGATGTAATTTCTTTTTACATAAGTCATGTAGCGTCTTCACAAAAGTATGCATGTAACCTATCACAACATTTGGGTTTAATTCAATTTGCATCTCTAGCTTCTTTCATTAAATGTAGTCTGTTCTTTAATGGCACTGAAGGGAATTGTTGAGATTTCACTGTTGTTTATGGATGGCTAATTATAGTGTGGTGGAAAACTGGCTCTATTGATGTTACCACTTAACCACAGCATGGGGAGATGGAGAAGTGGCATACAAATATGGTTTATTCTTAAAGTGTCATCATGGTAACTGTCCTTGATAATTTTGTACCGTATTACTGTAAGCCCATAGGTAAACCTAGCCTCAAATTTAAAAAAGAATACTTGTATCTTCATCACAAACAATACTAATGACGTGTTTTAAGATTAAAATTTTTATTTCTACAAGGTATGATTCACCTTTAATGTATTGTGAAACCAGTGTGCACTTTCTTTGTTCAGCCTTATACTTCATATATCATTTACATCAACAGTTCAGTTACATTACTCTCTACGGGCATTGGCGAGGCTCGCTTGGTAATAGAATGGGCATCAAAGGAAGACACAGGCATCTACTTGTGCCATGCCTCTAATATCATATCATCACCTCCCCCCATCTCCACTGCTATTGTTGTGACTCGTGAGTGATAATTAAATTTTACCATGAAAAAGTTAGATACTTGTATGAGAGTGCTTAATCTCCTAGTTTTGTATCTTAATTGTCAGTGATACTTGTTATACCATTACTGATGACCTTGTCAGTAGAAACATTGCCCTATATTCATTACATCACAGGAAGTGCCATATACAAAAGGTCAGAATAATCCTTACGTCTGTCATTGGCATCTTTACTCCACTTTCAACAGAGGCACCAACCCCAGTCACTGTTAGCTCAGAGGAAGAGGTAAATGACCAATCGTGGGCACCACTAGGGGGAAGTGGATGGTTGGACTGCCATGTCAAAGCAGCACCAGCTCCAACATTCAGATGGACTACCGACAATGACCGTGTGCTTTCTAACAGCAAAAAGTATTCCATCCACGTCCCACAGGTTAAATAGAACTCCTTATATAAGCTAAGATCACTGTTTAATGGTTTGCTTTTCATACAGATAATTCATTTAAGGACTGTGAACCGAAACAGCATAAAGCATATTACTTCCTGAAATCTAATAAAAAGTAAATCTACAAACAAAGTAAAATTCTAAGTAAATGTTTATAATGGAAATTGTTTTGTACAGTTTGATGTTCACACATGTATGTACTTTTTAGTGTTCATTAATAATTTGCTTGTGTTCAACAAAAGATAATCACTAACACCATATGTAGAATATTCATGATTAGTGCAAACTTGAAATGCTCAACAGAGGAGAATACAGGCTTTTCATATAACTCTGGTAAATAAAATCAAACCAGCAGTGCCCTCCTTGCCAGTTTTTTCATTGTGCATGACATTTAACAGTATGAATGTAAACATATATTACTACTCTCACTTGCTCTCTTTTGAAGAATCCCTGATAACTTTTTCATATATTTTCATACTAGGTAGGTCAGGTCTCTGAAATTCTCAGTTAAGTTCATTCTACAATTTTACCATAAGTACTTTTATGTCCTTCAAGAAATGCTATCTTTGTAAAACTCATAGTACTCTAAATTCATCAAACTTGATCTCAGAATTACAGTGCCTCCTCTTACTTCTGTTTCTCATGCAGAATTCCTTTGATATCTAATAAGTTACATGTAAAATTGATTTCACAGTTTCCAATCCACATCAATGTTTTTTTTTACAATAATTTTTCCTACCATAGGAAGAGTGTCAGGAACAAATGAACAACCTCATTTGCACTCATCCACTCTTTAGCTGTCATTGATAGTGTACTGCAGCCATAGCCTACCAACCACAGCCAAGCCCCACAGACTACTAAATGGTTTACCTTGACCAGTTCACATGCCTAGGTTCAGCACATGGAGCCCCTTAAATTTTATTCAGTCTCATGTAAGCCTGCATCCTAAGGCTCTGATGCATAGGCCTCAATTCTCCCCTCCAATTCCGACATGCGGATTCTCTTAGTTAGCCTTTCCTTGTTCATCCATATGTGTGAACCATTTCAGCACATTCTGGTCATTTCTCTCAGTCATACCCAATGTGCTTGCTACCATACCTCTATCTTACAGTGTCATTCCTTACACAATCAACCCACACCACACCATTTCCAACACATTCACCTTCTAATACAAACAAGGCTCAAAACTCACATCCATACGATACTGTTAGGACTGCTATACCTTCAGATGTACCCATCGTAACCCAAACAAAAAACTTCTCCTTCCAGACAGTATTTGATGCACCCAGAACCTTAAGCCACCCTTTCCCACCCTGTGACTCATATCAGTCCCCATGGTTCTGTAGGCTTCTGCATCCATTTCCAGGTACTTAAAGCTCTCAACTTCTTTTGGGTCCTCCCCATCCTGTCTGTTCCTTTTGCTGCACCTAATTACCATACTTTTGTTCACAATTACTCCCAATTTTCTCTGTTCACACAGTCTCCCAAGCTGTCTCCAGCATCTGACATTTCTCTTTGGAGTATGCCACTAGAGCCATGTCACCTCCCGTGCCCTTCCCAAACTCCAGCATACCATAAACCCACCCCTTGTCGTAAGAACCTTACATTCACCTCCCTCCTTATCCCTTCCGTAAATAGATTAAACAACTAGAGACATCACACATATCCTTGATACTGACGCAAATTAATGTAGAAACCATTCACCTTCTCCACTTTTTACTCACACACTTGCTATCAAAAGTTCTGTTATAGAGTAGAACTAAATGTAAGAAAGATGTAGAAGTTTAGGTTGAAATGAGAATATTAATTTGAAGGTTTGAAGTAAAAAAGGTCTGGGGTACAGAAATAAGCAGGGATTGTTTTCAGATGTAAGACAAAAGTAGTATGCTTGGGAGTGGATTAACAGATGGTCATATTGGTCTTGCAGTAATATACCAGCAGTAATATACTGTTGCAATAGTATACCTTTAACTGTATGGTGGTGGTGGTGGTAAAGGGAGGGAGCTGATTTGCTGTGTTTGTCTTTTTTTCATTTTCAGTAATATTTTTGTCAACATATGAATTATCTTTCACTCTTTGAGTGAAGCAACAAACTTCTGAAGGGTATTGTCAAGAAAAAATAGGAAAAAATACAATTTACCATATTACTTGCAAAGTGTTCCATCTTTACCATCCATTTTCTCATTTTATTCTAGTGAATACTGAATATTTATTAGTTCATGAATTAAGTAACAATATACAGAAGAGAACTGTGTAGAAAAATGTGTAAAGAATATAATATACCATATTATTTACCGAGTGTATGATGAAAAGGGTAATGCTCTCGTTACCTATTCCATCTCTGCCACCCATTTCTTCCATTATTTTGTTGTATGCTTTGCATTACTTTCTGTTCTTTCATTTTCTGTTCTCTTCAATGTGATTCCATTATTTTTTGTGCCTGCAAGTGTATGTACGGAGATATGCCCTTGCTTGGGTTTTAGATGATTCTGCAATGACCACCTATTGTTTAAGAAGAAAGTGAATACATGATGAATTAAAATTCCACTAAAGACAATCATATATCAAACTTTAAGGGAATTATAACATTGTTATAGAAATTAGAACTGAATATCAATGGTAAAGGATATGGTCTCAAGTAAAAGGAAAGCTAGAAAAAAGATGTAGCTGTTTTACTGCAGGAGCAAAGATATGTATATTAGAAAGGGTGATGATAAGTAGATTTGAAATTGATTTGTTGTGGAATATGCATCATCAGTTTTTCATTACCGGAGAAACTCTGTAAGCAAGGAATAAGCATTTGAAAGTGTAAGTCAGGATTAACAGAATACATTGCTGGCTGTTAGGATGCATTTCTAAAACTTAATTACTGGTGAGAGCATATGACTATATTCAGTGGTCATGATAACTAATAAACTTTTTTGTCATCAGCTGGTTGATAAGGTCATTGAGTGGTCATCACTGTTGGAGATCAGAAACATTACTGCCCATGATTTCACAGACTACATCTGCACAACCCATAATTCTCGAGGATCACAAACAATGAACTTCACGTTAAGCCCTCCAATTTTACCTGGTGTTCCAATGAAATTAAATGTAAGTAATGTTCTCAGTTTGAATCGTTTTCATGGATTACATGGTGTGGCAAATAATCAGGATTTGGTAAATTTCTGTGCTAGTAAGTTACATTCTGATTCAACTATGAGAAATATGCAATGATTTTTTCGATAACCAGCCTGTAGTTAGGTGGGTGCTTCAGTAGGATGTATTCTAATGGATACATTTTTCATCTTGATAATTTTATGTTATATATATATATATATATATATATATATATATATATATATATATATATATATATATATATATATATATATATATATATCTTTCTTCTTTTCTTTCATACTATTCGCCATTTCCCGTGTTAGCGAGGTAGCGTTAAGAACAGAGGACTGGGCCTTTGAGGGAATATCCTCATCTGGCCCCCTTCTCTGTTCCTTCTTTGGAAAAAAAAAAAAAAAAAATATATATATATATATATATATATATATATATATATATATATATATATATATATATATATATATATATATATATATTTATTATTTATTTTGCTTTGTCGCTGTCTCCAGCGTTAACGAGGTAGCGCAAGGAAACAGACGAAAGAATGGCCCAACCCACCCACATACACAAGTATATACATACACGTCCCCACACGCAAATATACATACCTATACATCTCAGTGTAATACATATATATACACACACAGACATATACATATATACGCATGTACATAATTCATACCGTCTGCCTATATTCATTTTTATTATATTTTGTCACTGTCTCCCGCATTAGCAAGGTAGCGCAGAGAAACAGACGAAAGAATGGCCCAACCCACCCATATACATATGTATATACATACACGTAAACACATGCACATATACATACCTATACATTTCAACGTATACATATACATACATACACAGACATATACATATATACACATGTACATAATTCATAATTGCTGCCTTTATTCCTTCCCTTCGCCACCCTGCCACACATGAAATGGCACCCCCCCTCCCCCAGCATGCATGCAAGGTAGCAGTAGGAAAAGACAGCAAAGGCCACATTCATTCACACTCAGTCTCTAGCTATCGTGTATAATGCACCGAAACCACAGCTCCCTTTCCACATCCAGGCCCGACAGAACTTTCTATTGTTCACATGCCCTGGTTCAATCCATTGACAGCACATCAACCCCGGTATACCACATCGTTCCAGTTCACTCTATTCCTTGCACTCCTTTCACCATCCTGCATGTTCAGGCCCCAATCGCTCAAAATCTTTTTCACTCCATCCTTCCACCTCCAGTTTGATGTCCTGATTCTCCTTGCTCCTCCATCTCTGACACATGTATCCTCTTTGTCAGCTTTTTAAGCAGCAGTCACAACACCTTTCCTATTTTTCATTTATTTAAAGAATTTTATCTGCAGCATGATGTTAATGAATCAACATTCCATTAGTTGTAAGAAAAACAGAATTAAGTTGACGTATCGTTTATCTGTGTGCAGTAGAGCTTTCCCCTTTAGGTAATGTGAAGAGCTGTAGTAAAAGATGTTTGTGTAAGAAGAGTGACCCATTATTCTGCATTTTGACTGTGTAGTTCTGTATCAGTTGGTGTTCCTAAAGAGGGTATTCATCTCCGTAATATGTTCACCTTTGTATCTCCTCGTCAACCTAATACGCAAAGATTTGAACATTTTTATAAAGGGCTGCCAAAGTATTTTATAATCATTTTCATGGAATTATATGTTGATTGAAATTTAGCAGTGATATATATATGTCCCTTTTGGTCTCATGTTCATTAACATGTTGGTACAGGTTTTGAACACATTCTTAATTTGTGCCTTCATGTCTCATGGATAAAAAATTTCCCATTGGTATCCTTTTAGTTAAAATACCAGTATTATAACTTTCCATCCTAATTGTGCCTACATTTTAATCATTAAGTACTTAGTCCAGTTTATCATAATTGTTTGGGAGATTGCAGACTGTCAAAACTATTAAGCATGGTTTCCTTACAATTATTACTCCTATTAAGCATATTGTTTGAGGGATCATCATTTAGTAGTAACTCAGAAACTTTAACAAGAGGCCAAACTCGATCATTTTCTGTATTTCTCTTATGTTCATTGCAACTCTGTAGTCTTTGCAAAATACCAGATACTATGAATCCTTTTTGTTAAGTTTTGTCTTGACATTTCCCATAATATCTGGACTGATTTCCCTTATCTATATTTGCATAAATCACTTGTAGTCCAGCTTTTACTGGCTGATGTTCATGGTTCCTTGTGACTGTCAGTGTCTTGTTAAGTGGAATCTCTAAAGTCATTCCATTTTTGTCCTCTGGATTTTTTATTCAGCTTAGTCTATAAGTTTAGTGAACACCATGTCACTAAACTTGACCATTACTGCTCTGTGCAGGAAGTTCTCAGTGAAGGTTGTTTGAATAATGTTCTTTCATAGTTCTGTTGTCAACAAAGTAAATCTAGTCCTTGGTTAACAGTGCCATTTTCATCTGAAATCTGAAGCTGGCTAACATGCTGCCAACATTGCAAGGGAACACTACCTTCCAGCAACAATGGTAAGGTATGTTTTTAGAGATTCTATTAAGATCAAAGAATTTTCAAAATTTCCAGCTTCTTTACCTACTATTTAGCTGATCAGAAATGGGTGGATTAATGGTTAATATGGAGTAGTTAATGAGTACAGTGTTAGGCGGGAAGATCAGATGCCTATGAGTGCTTGTAGGTTCTGAGGAAATTTTAACATTTGAGGCTTTTATTTACAATTGTATTCTATTGTAATGTGTTGTTATTGTTGCAATAATTTGGGAGGTTTCTGACTTTGTCAACAAAACATATTTCCAATCTGTTGCCCTAGAATGCAACCCCAGTTAACAAAATTGCAATTATGGGAAAATCTGTTTGATTAAAATTGCTTCGAGTAAAGTTTCAAATTTCAGTAATTCATTGCCAACATTGATCAGGGACTTCCTTTACTGATTCCATATAACAAACATTCTCATCTGCCAGTTTCTTCTCATTCTCCATCTTCACTCATAAAGAATTATCATCACAGTCATTTGGATGCTTCCCTAGTAAGCTACAATCATCATCTATCTCAATTTTTTCTTTAATGAATCACCTGAATTTTGCACTAAGTCAAGTCATGACCTTCCAACAGGAAACCTGTATGTTCACCCCTGTACCAGTCTCAGTTTTCTTTTTCCTTTGTATTGCTTTCACATGATAGTTTGATAATAATACAATGACATTCATACATGATATCTTACCTTAAGAGAAAAAGTTACAGTTCATCCTTTTGAAAATTTCGTAGATTTTTAAGTAAAAGACTTTCCAGTTCATGGGATTTTTGGAAAGAAATTAATTTAGCTTTCTCAGTACCTGTCCAAGCTGCATATGGGGAAAGTCTTCAGACACGATGACTTTACCACCACAGATAACCACAAACCAGTAGAAGTCAGTAAAATTAACAGTAGACATCAATAAACAGTAGATATTAATTAGTATGGTAGGTAGTAGTTGGTAAGCACCCATCGACCAGGGAGGTATATTACCAGTACTACCCGCCTGGTTATCAGGAGGGTTTGTGATGGCTGCATAGTGAGATTGCACTTCAGTGTTTAAGTTGCACTCCTTTTACCCAGATAGCTGTCTTTTCTTTCTGCCTCACCCACAGTTGGCTTGCTGGTATTGTGTCCACAAACATACCATCTCTCCTTGTCACAAGTAACTCTTGACAACTCTTAACTTACACAACTTACTCTTCGCAACTCTAGATTTTCCTCCAGTGAGCACTCTGCACTAGCCCAACCTTTTGGCATATTGGAAAGAGCAATAGATAGAAGGGGCAGGAAGAAACGTTTAGCAGGAGCTTTAGGTAGAAATGTTTGGTAGAAGTATTACAAAGAAAAAGTAGGTTTTAACATGAGGCACGAATATTAAGTAGACACATTAGTTAAAAGTCATTGGTTGGAAAATAAGGTAGGAGCCTCTGAAGACAATGTGCTAGAGTTGCCCTTTGCCTATGCCTGTTAAAGGTGAGACATTAAAGGCTAAGAAGCAACATTGGAGTTCAACAGTTATGGGAGTTCCCAGAGGGAACAGGTGCTAGAGATAGATCAATTAGCATACAACGTGAATCAGTATAGGTGTGGACTTAGCTCACCAACATAATGCTACTTGTCCACTCTGTTAATTTAAAGTTCTTTTGTGTGTACTGAGAAGTGGAAAGCTTATGGACAGATATACATTAACTCTAAAGGAACAATACAGTTCAACCTGATCACTGCTTTCTTGCTGAGGGATTGCTTATTGAAAAATTGACCTCAGAGAATATTCTAAGAAAAGTTTACAAATAAACATACATTCTACACAGTACTTAATAGCTAGTGAAATGAAAGAAATTATTATTTTTGCCATTTTCATTCAAATGATGGCCATCCTAAGTACACTCATGAAGTTGCGTAGAATGCTTTCTAAGATCCTTTGGGGATTAATGGCTGACTGCCTTCATTCGCTGGGGACTGCCTTTGTATGTGTGTTATTCATATCTTGTATGCTCAGTTATTCATGATCATCTCAGAGGGAGTGTTTAGCAATATATCATCCCAGAGGATCAGTCATTTTAGTTTTTACTTGCAATTGTCCATCTTCCAAGGGGTGTCATGTATTGTTTTGTTTTCTTCATAACACACATTTGGCCTCTGCTGGTCTAAATACAGCCTATATCTTCCATCCTGGGATGAAGGACATGGTCCAAATATAGCCCATATCTTCCATACTGGGATGAAAGACAGTCATGTAATAATATTATGTGTCTGTCATTTGAAACAAAATATGAAGACAATGAAAATGCATTAAGCCCTCTTATATAGCATACCACATGCTAGACGAGGCATCAGTTGACAGCATCTGAAGTTATTGTGATGTCCTCAACATAAAGGTGGCATACCAGACACCAAGAGTATGATTTTTTTGCAGGTTTTCGTTACAAATACCCCTCTAACCTTGGTCTTGTGTAAATGAAGTGTGTTCATGTAATCAGGCTCAGGTCAAAAGTGTCCAGATTAGATTATGCCTGACAAATGACTGGAGAATGACTGCTTTTTCACATAATATATGCCTTCCAGTATGTCTAACAGGCCTCTGAAGTAATAAATCACCAGTAACCTTAGTCTTTGCATAGTCAGCTTCTCTGACAATAACAATTACAGTGTAATTTAAAATAGTGCACAACTTTTTATTGTTTTTGTAAACTTTGGATATGGAGCCATATGTTGCAGCACATACAGGAGGGCTTATAAATAAATTAGGTTTTCATTATCGTAGTTTTAAGAATATAAAGTATACGCGTTGCCCATTTTTTAGTGATTTTACTTTTGACCACTTTCACTACTGATACATGAAAAGCACATCAGGAGCTCTTGCAGCTGATCACATCTGAAAAATTTGCATATCAGTTTAAGGCAGTTAAGATATATTTATGTGACAAGGACTGAATTAAGGCATGTTTAACTTTATAAATGTTTGACAAAAGTCCTTTGACACACTTGGTCTGAGCTGTGCTGAGTAACCTGTCTTTACAGGCAGAGAGCTTTGTTCCGCATTGACCAAACATGTACCAGGACATTTGACATACCCCAGAACTTGTGTGTAACTGTATATGTTTGAATAACATTAGTTGTGAGATTATCAATTGTAACTGTAAGCTAGTTCTACATTTGCTGCAGTATATGTTTGAATAACAGTAGTTGTAAGATTATCAGTTGTAACTGTATCCTAGTTCTACTTTTGCCACATGGAAAACTTATCAGTTAAGTTATATAAATCCTTTTTAACCCTTTCTGTTCTCCAGTCATAAGGTCTGCAGCTGTCAGTAGTAGGATTACTGCCAGCTGTATGGTTTGTGATAAAAAAATCCCAAAAGGGCTTATATATGTGTGTGTAAATATATACACACACACACACACATTCATATTATACATATATGAAACCATGAAAGCGGAAGTGAGTCACAGTGTGGGGGATTTGGCAAAGCTTCTGTGAACGATGAAGAATGTGTGGAAATAGAGAACCTTACCTCACAGAGTAAAAATGGGTATGTTTGAAGGAATAGTAGTTCAAACAGTATTATATGGTTGCAAGGCATGGGCTATAGATAGGGTTGTATGGAGGAGGATGGATGTGTTGGAAATGAAATGTTTGAGGACAATATGTGGTGTGAGTTGGTATGATCGAGTAAGTAGTGAAAGGGTATGAGAGATCTGTGGTGATAAAAAGAGCGTGGTTCAGAGAGGAGAAGAGGGTGTGTTCAAATGGTTTGGACATATGGAGAAAATGAGAGAGGAAAGGTTGACAAAGAGGGTATATGTGTCAGAGGTGGAGGAAACAAGGAGAAGCAGGAGACCAAATTGGAGATGGAAGGATGGAGTGAAAAAGATTTTGAGTGATCGGGGTCTGAACATACAGGAGGTTGAGAGGTGTGCAAAAACAGAGTGAATTGGAAAAATGTGGTATACCGGGGTCGATATGCTGTTAATGGACTGAACCAAGGCATGTGTCACATCTGGTGTAAACCATGGTAAGGTCTGTGGGGCCTACATGTGGATAAGTAACTGGTTTCGGTGCATTACACATGGCAGCTAGAGACTGTGTGAATGGACATGGCCTTTTTGTCTGTTTTCCTGGCGCTACCTTGCTGTTTCCTGTGGGGTGGGGTGGTGCCGGGAAGGGATTGAAGGCAAGCAAGTATGAATATATACATATGTATATATGTATATGTCTGTGTTTGTGTATGTATATATTGATAAGTATATATAATTGTATGTTCATGTATGGGTGTTTATGTATAAATATGTGTATATGAGTGGATGGGCCATTCTTCGTCTGTTTCCTGGCACTGCCTTGCTAATGCGGTTAATGGTGATCAAGTATAATAAATGAATATAAATAATATTCCAACTGACTTAGCCTGCCAGAACCACGGGTCAAGATTGTAGTAGTGGTCATTTTTTTCTGGTAGGTAGAGTTTAGGGCTGTTGAGGAGTAGGTGTTTGCTGTCTTAAGTGTGGAGGTTCTTGGATATGGAAGAGCCTGTGTTATACTGAATCGATGTTTGTAATGTTGAACAGGCGTGTTACATCCAAAGTGCACATTAGAAAGTGTAACTTATGTTTGTTTGGAGACAGTTATTTCAGATAGGCACATGCCTAGTCGGATGAAAGTCAAGATTGGGTTAAGGAGTGTTAGTTCAGTATGGGGAATGTATGAGTCCAAGTGGTTAAAATGTGAGACTGGAATGTGTATTTCATTTCTGCATGAAGATTGGTGGATGGCCATGAAACAGCTTGACTGGGAGGGGGTTAATCTGTTGCATTAAATTGGGTAACATACATATTGAAGTGGTATTGTATTGAAGGTTTTTTATTTTATAGCAACTGATGAATGTTTTTTGGTTGCTGAGCAGCCACTGATTGTTCCCAGCACTCTTTTTGGAGTGGTTTTTAGTTTTGTCATGTTGGCACATGACATTCCTCTGTTGGTAGGTTTTAGAGAAAAACCCAAAAGATGGTTATAGTTTGGAAGAGTGTGAAAGAGAAAATTTGAAAGTAAATGCGAGTAAAAGCAAGGTGATGAGGTGTAGCAGGGATATGAGACAGGATGGTTTGGCTTACTTTCTTCTCATAATCTTAATTTGGTTGAGACCTCTTTTTAAAAGAAAAAAAATAGAACTTGAAAGTTGTATTCATATTCCTCATTTATCTTTTCTCTTTTGACATGCCCAAGTCTATGGCTGCAGTGCTTTCCCTGTAGCTTAGCAGCTTTATTTTACATATAATACTTGTTGTTCACCATTGGTCTTTCAATGTTGTTCGGATAACCACATTGGTGATTTGTACTCATTATGGGAGTTTTGCATGGTCTGTGAATATTTTCTCAACATCTTTTTCATGTACTTGAAGAGAGATGTGACTTTGTGCCATTTGATAACACACTAGTGCTCTTACACATTAAGTGTATGTATCTTACTGTGGGTCACTGTAGCTCATTTCATTCATGAATACTCAATATTTCTTTTGTAAGTTTAGTATTATCCATAACACATGTATGATTTGAGTCTTTCTGAGAAACCACTGGTTACTTTTAACCCAGTTAAAAGAGGCATACTTCATATGTCTTGCATTCCCCTCCCATTAGATGGAGGGGTCCTCCTCAGTGTTTCTGATTACATAGTATTTTTGCAACCCATTATTGGGGGACCATGTAAAATGCCTTCTGGCACTCCATGAACACAGTCAAGCCACCTGCCTCCTCTGTCATAATAGTCCAGAAGATTCATAATGTATGACCTCTTCTCTCTAAACCCATGCTGCCTCTCAACTGATTTCTTTGTTATTACTTATCTGTTTTCTTCTTTATCATTTCCAGTATTATAATGCAGTTTCCCATTGTCTTTAGTAAAGATAGGCTTGATTAGCTCTCTTCCACTTATCTAGAACTGATACCTCTTCAGTGATGTTCCCAAGTACAGTTTCAAGTGCTTCTTTAAATCTTAAGCACATAAGGTGAAAAATCATCAGGGTTGTGTGTCTTATATAAATCTAGGTCCTTCATGAGCTTGCTTACGTCTTGTCTAAGTCTTGATGATTTTCATGGACTCTTCCTCATTCTGTGTAGGTAAGATTGGCGGTAATATATGTTCTACTGTGAGTGCTTATTAGAACATAGTGTGGCCTCATACATTTTCTCATTGTCAGTAATCCTTCCAATTCCTTCGTTTAGATTATCATTTTATAAATGAACACTTGCCTATAAAATGTTTATGGAACAGTTTGGAATTTTCATTTGTTATGTACACAATTTTTTTTAACTAAATTTCTCTACTCTTTCCTCTTTATTCTACCATACATATTTCTTACTCTTTTTATACCTTCAAATGCTACCTGGCTCCAGACATATCAGAAGCAGGAATAGTAGAGGTTCATAATACATGTAGTTTAGTTGTAATTAGGAGAATAGATACAAAATAATTTGAAAGGACACATGGTGTAAAAAATCAAGGATGAAAGCATGTATTAATTAAGAATATAGTCGCTGTAATATACATTACAGTTTAGTGGGACACATGGCAGATGATAGGTTGGCGAAGTTTTGTCATAGGATGGTTGAAGGTGCAAGAAAAGATTGATGACAAAATAGATGGACAAGAAGTCTGTGAACTGTTGAGATGCAGAGGTATTTCAGATGAGTTTGTGAAGGGAGTCATTTTTTGGTGAGTGCACTTCAAGTATTTTGTGAGATTATTTGTTGGTGTATCACAAGAAGGAAGTTCTACTCTTCTGGGCCTCTGTCTCTTAAGGGGCTTTCATCACTTCAGATGGCAAAAAAAATTACTGCAATAAGAAAATGAGCTGAAAGTCTCTAGAAATAGTTTTAACCTTTCTGTAATATAGATTCATATAATCCCATGAAACTACAGACACTGGTATTCTTGTTTAGATATCTCCTCACTTCTAATTTACACATGTGCTGCACCCCTAACTTCAGATGATTATGGGATTCATTCATTTTTTCGGTGATGTTTCTGTTAGCGGCAGCTGTGCCTTACACAGTGGGGCTCCTGAGCTTTGGAAGGACCTCCATAGTTCGAGTTAGTGTGCAATGTAAAAATGCACACTAATCTCAAGGTGAAGAAAAACGTGGTCCAAATGGAGAACCAGCATTAAGCCCCTGTTTTCAGAAGTAAGTTTCTGTACCTTCAGTTCCCAAAACTTCATTGTTTATGGTATGATTTTGTTATTTTCATTTTATTATGGCTGTCTGTGATATGGATTTTTAATTATCTTTTTATTGTTCTACTTTTCTGGGGTGTTTATTTGCTTGTTAATTCACTGCTTCTTATATGAAAATCTGTTTTTTGCCTAGGAAGCACAATAATTAGAAATAAATATAAAGACATATAGTTTACAATTTTCCATAAGCTTCTATCATGAACAAAGATCCACATCAAGGTTAAGCCATAACTGAAAATGAAAAGGGTTGAAGAAATGGAGAAGTAACAAAAGGATAAATATTTAGGAGGTTTAGGAAGTGGAAAATCCACTATTTAAGAATGGGCAGGTTATAGTTGTCAGGAAAGCCATGAAGGGATATAGATATAGAAGTCCAAAGCAGCCTAGTTAGACAACATACTACCCTGGAGTTGCCAAGAGGCCTCAGAACGATCATGTGACATAATAGCATGCTTAGTATTATGGGTTCAAGTAAACAGCAGCAGCACAAAAGCGGCATACGAGGCATTATGGTATTAATTAACAAAAGAAAACTAACTGTAAACACAAGTCAGTAATAGTAATTGCAAAATGCCACTTATTTATCTATTTTTCAAGTGAATTGGATTAAACTGTCACCATATCATGTAAAGGTTCAATAACCTCCTTAATTTCATAACAATCCTATATTTCTTAGCTTGGTCCATTTATCCATCACTTTCTTGCTACTGAAGTATGTCTTCATATCTTTCATAACACACTTCTTGTTTAGTTCTTTTATCATCTCTCTGATTATTTTGGAAAACTTCTTAATTTCGTTGTAGTTTTATCAGACGGAATCAAATGAATGAAAATTGTAAGCTCTTGTTTCCTTCATACTTCTCATCCAATGTAAGTAATGCATGGCATAGCTAATCTTCTCTTCCTCTTGCTTGTAATTAGATGTTCTCTAGCCAAACTATATATCTCCCCATTTGAAATGCCCAAACTGGTGATCCACGTTTTAATAAATATATATATTTTGGACATGTCCTTACCAGTGTACATGAAGGCAGTTTTAATACTGGCTTGTTACAGATACATCCCTAGGGGTTGAGTACTTTAGTAAAATCCTAAATCACTTCATATTTATTCAATATATCACCTATAAGATGACTGCCACAACTAGGCCTCTTTTCGGTGTGACCCATCTTCACCACTTTGAATATGAACAGACTGAACTTCAGTCTTGTATCTAACTAAATCAAAAGCTTTTCAAGATTTCTCAGTAGGTTGTAACACAACACTCGTTACTACTCTTGAGATTTTAACATGATCCATAAACATATTCAGGTATAATACAAATAAGTCCACTTAATATAGATCAAGAACTACAGCATTGAGGATGATGACATGAACAGAGAATACTGTGTTCAACTTGGGTTGCCCTACTTCAAATAAGACACATAAAATACAAGCCCTTTTCACTTTTCATTACTTCTTCATTCGTTGTGCTACATTTACACTTGAAGACACATACAAAGCTAATGAGCTTTCCCAGTATCTGAGGTGTACAAGGCACATATAGCCAGCCACCAGCTGCATATAAATGTTTGAGATAATTATTGATTTTTGATACTGTTTTTGGTCTAGCATCAATTTTTCATTCTTTTATTTGCAAATAATTTGTTCTGTAATGTCATATACACCAACAGTGAGTTTGTTGAGATGTATACTACTGCTAGTGCTTACATCAATAGATTTATGTTAATCATCTATTTGTGACCCTTTTCGTGAATGCAAATTTTTTCTTATATGTACTTGTTCATGTGTGATCGCTCTACAATACTATTTGCACAAAATATATCTTCAAACATCATAATCATCATAACAGTGTGTTGTTGAGATGCACACTACAGTATTTGAAGATTAACATCATCAGTGTTATATTATTGGCAACTACTTGTGATTGAAACCTTAACTGATAATATGAATGAAAAAAAGAATTATGTGGCAGTTTAGCAAAATACTTGTGTACGTCTAATCTCTTAAAGTATACTGGCCAGATAGCATCAGTAGCATGTTTGAGTCTGTTTGCTGTTGTTGATATCATTAGGATCTCTATCCTTGTCTGTTGAGAATATTTTGCAGTTTTTAGACTATTTAGGAACATTTGGGCTTCAAAGACTTTGTTACTAAGTGAGGCAATCAATATTGGTTGAGATTAACAGAGAAGCCCTTTTTACAGGCAGTTCTTTAATCAATTTATTATTGCACCTACTTTAGTATGATATACAGGTGATAATTACATGGGATTGGGAAGATCATCATTAATAGTAATATGACTCTATAGAATTTTTTTTTTTAATACAGATGCAAAGTACTTAGGTTTGGATGCATCATGATCACTGGATACTCATTAATCAGATTATTACTTATCAATTTTATGATTTTCATACCAGTGGTTTGTGAATACATCATTTTCCTCATATATGCCTTGTCTTACTGAAACTGTTTTCATAATATGTTCATTTAGACTGCCCCATTACATTTTTGAGAGTGGACTGTGACTTCCCCTGACCATAACATTCCTTAAGATAGCTAGAGCTATTTACCTTTGCAATGGTCATTCGTTTTCTAGCACTGGCATTTTTACAAGTAAGGACATTGTATGAATTAACATCATGAATGTCAAACTAATAGCTGTGTTAGTGGTGCCTGTTTTGAAGAAGACTTTGTTGACTATAGTACCAGTCTGAAGCTTAGACAGCAGCTTTTATTAAGGTCTGCATCTAAAACATTTTTGTTTAGCAATATAGTATTGTGGTGTATCATCTTCTCATTGTTATACCTGATCTAACAGCTCTGCAATATTAGTCCATATGCTGTCAAACAAGATACCAGTTGCACAGAAGAGAGAAAAAGGTGCATGACCTGCTACATACTGCTGTGATGGCTTTAACCATTTGTACTTTAAGAAAACTACTTGTGCAGTCTAGAACTAAGACTACACCAAGGCTAGTGTCCATTAATGTATGGGTGGTATAGGAACTTATAAATCCTGTACTTGAACACATAAGTATGCTCCCTTTGAATTCATTAGCTTAAAGTGCTTCATCTCCCCTTCAGACACATGTGGCAAACTCTAAAGTGGTACATACTTCAAATTAAAGCTCTGGTGTAATATAAGCACAAAGGTGATTACACAGAAGCTCAGCATCAGAAAAAATGGGCAATTGTTTGATTTCAAGTTCAACAGATACTAAAACAACCAAGAGAGAGAAGCACTTGTCCTAAACTAACAAAGACCTTGAATCTCAGACATTCATAGACTTCCTAATAACAGCAAATGTATAGAAGGATGAGAATTTTAATGACCAGCAACTACAGACCAACTTCTGACTTACCTGCAATATATAGAATATTTTGAAATGTCTGGTGTTTGTATCACAGAGTGCAAATGATGTTATGATAAAAGTGCTGAACTATTTACTGAGCACTAGATATCAAATATCTTATTGGAATTACTGACACAAAGAAAGCCTTTTGTTTCAGTTTACCTCTCAAGTTTCAGTAATTAACACATTAATCCAGGATATGGGTTACTTTTAAAGCTTTATTTAATCATATTAACAAGGGCCATATATAACCACAGCAGGTATAATATCAACAACCTTACTAATTGGTACATGAGTACCTTTCACTATCATTCTAGGCTGTCCTTATTTTTAGTGATCTCCTAACATCCCAGCATTTCAACTTATGGCACTTCTGTTGTCATACAGGAATCAAGTTGTGCTCATTATCACAATTGATTGTGAATGCAGGAATAACCAAAACTGAATTTCCATTATGTAATAGCTATTCTCAATACAGAATTACTGTACTGTGAGACATCAGACTATTCATAAAGGTTTGTGATGCCCAGAGCAAAAGAGAACATAAAATTTCTGGACTTTTCTGATGATGAACTAAACTTTACTGCTTTTAGTAAAACCATTTCTAGAAAAGAATTTCAAGTAATGGGAATTTTATTTACATTCATTATTATCTTCCTAAACTATTTATTTATTTATTATTTTGCTTTGTCGCTGTCTCCCACGTTAGCGAGGTAGCGCAAGGAAACAGACGAAAGAATGGCCCAACCCACTCACATACACATGTATATACATACACGTCTACACATGCAACTATACATACCTATACATCTCAAGGTATACATATATATACACACACAGACATATACATATATACACATGTACATAATTCATACTGTCTGCCTTTCTTCATTCCCATCGCCACCTCGCCACACATGAAATAACAACCCCCTCCCCCCTCATGTGTGCGAGGTAACGCTAGGAAAAGACAACCACAGCTCCCTTTCCACATCCAGGCCCCACAGAACTTTCTATGGTTTACCCCAGACGCTTCACATGCCCTGGTTCAATCCACTGACAGCACGTCGACCCCGGTATACCACATCGTTCCAATTCACTCTATTCCTTGCACACCTTTCACCCTCCTGCATGTTCAGGCCCCGATCACACAAAATCTTTTTCACTCCATCTTTCCACCTCCAATTTGGTCTCCCTCTTCTCCTCATTCCCTCCACCTCTGACACATATATCCTCTTGGTCAATCTTTCCTTACTCATTCTCTCCATGTGGCCAAACCATTTCAAAACACCCTCTTCTGCTCTTTCAACCACACTCTTTTTATTACCACACATCTCTCTAACCCTATTATTACTTACTCGATCAAACCACCTCACATCACATATTGTCCTCAAACATCTCATTTCCAGCACATCCACCCTCCTCCACACAACTCTATCCATAGCCCACGCCTCACAACCATACAACATTGTTGGAACCACTATTCCTTCAGACATACCCATTTTTGCTTTCCGAGATAATGTTCTCGACTTCCACACATTTTTCAAGGCTCCCAGAATTTTTGCCCCCCTCCCCCACCCTATGATTCACTTCCGCTTCCATGGTTCCATCCACTGCCAAATCCATTCCCAGATATCTAAAACACTTCACTTCCTCCAGTTTTTCTCCATTCAAACTTACCTTCCAGTTGACTTGACCCTCAACCCTACTGTACCTAATAACCTTGCTCTTATTCACATTTACTCTCAACTTTCTTCTTTCACACACTTTACCAAACTCAGTCACCAGCTTCTGCAGTTTCTCATATGAATCAGCCACCAGCACTGTATCATCAGCGAACAACAACTGACACTTCCCAAGCTCTCTCATCCACAACAGACTGCATACTTGCCCCTCTTTCCAAAACTCTTGCATTCACCTCCCTAACAACCACATCCATAAACAAATTAAACAACCATGGAGACATCACACACCCCTGCCGCAAACCTACATTCACTGAGAACCAATCACTTTCCTCTCTTCCTATACGTACACATGCCTTACATCCTCGATATAAACTTTTCACTGCTTCTAACTACCTTACAGTAATCTTCTATCTAATATTACCTTACATTTGGTTTGTGTACTTGGGGCTCTACATCTTAAATAATCTTAAAACCCATCATAATCAAGCAAAAGGAAGCCCATAGGATTTATAACAAGACTTTAATTAGAGGAAACACATTAGCCATCACTTGATATCTAATACCCTGCATTTAATCCATTTTCCATTCCTAGTTTTATTTCCCTTATACATTTCAGTTTCTAACTTTTGCAGTAAACCCTGGAATTCAAGCAGTACTTAGAAACTAGTTTTAGAACCAGTACTCAACTCAATGAGAAAGAAAACTTTTTATGCTATTCTTTGTACAAGATATAGCTTCCATCTTCAGAAGTAAGAATGAACTAACTTGAAATCTGGAAAAACCTCCAAGAAACACTGAATGCTGTAAGGATGTACTGCTGTTTGATTAAAAAGAAATTAGGAACTGTTTCTCATAACCAAGTTAAATATCTCGGCGCGTTTCAACAAAGTGAAGTTAGCAACTAATGTTTACTTTACACAGTTAAATCATAAGCTATATTCTACTACATTATGATAAGATAATGTCATGTGTCAATGTATTCTGGTGTTCATTCTTTTACTGATAACTGAAGAGTTTTGTTTTATATTATACTTATTAATGGTGTAAACAGACTGAAAATCTTTGTTTTTCATTTCTGCAATTTACAGAAATATAAGAAATATACATATGATAATCTACTAATGCTTTTCCTGCATCATGAAATGGAAATGGTCTTTCCTTGTAATTTGCAATCTCATAGCTACTGTCAGAATAAGGTGAACTAAAACTCATGTCTTAATTCATTCCCTTGTCTCGTAGCTAAATCATAATAATTTTGCATCGGTATAAATGAACTTCATGTGTTATAAGTCATACAGAGAATTAGAATTACTAATAAGGTAGCCTGGCTGCTTGTCTTAAACTTGGTTGCATCAAATATGCTCAAATTATTGTGCTCATAAACTTACCCTCATTTATAGGAATGTACGTGTATAATCTATAGAATAAATTCTTTTGATGTATTACAGATTTTCAGTGATCCTGGTGGGGTTTACTTACAGTATGCATCAAAAGAAATGAGTACTAAAAGTCTAAGAAACTGGAGGTACAGTTTTTGTATGCTGACATAATTCAGTATTATCATCTTATACAATAATCATATGATTTCCATCAAATATTTTTTGCTGTGCTTTCTAGTACATTAACAGTTTGAAAATAATTCAAAGATATATTCACACTAATTCCTTGTGATAAAGATTCTGTAACTGTTCAAGTAACACAGGGTTAGTCCATCTTTTGATGATATCAGCAATATTCGATGGTTGTATATTCCGCAATACTGAAAATATCAGGTACCTCATCTTTTATCAATGTTTCAGATACCTGTGATGGTGAATTCAGTATTAGGTGAAGCAAGCAGTCATTATTATGTTTTACATAATAGAGCTTGGTATCATAAGTGACCTTTAAGCTGCATCTGTCATCACCTGACAATCCATCTTCACATAATGATTTAAATTTTTTTGCCCATTTAGATAGCTAGCCAACTTATCATACCATTAGTAGCTGATAGAAGTTTCTTCCATCACCAGGAGTGTGCACAAAATTATCATGCTCTCCTCTGTTCCCAAACAATACCTATCATTATATGTGCACAGCAATATCTTGTAAGATGTGCTGGCATTGTAATCCCATAAAAAATACATAAGACTAATGGATGACATAACTTAAGATGAATGCTTAAAATGTATGTCGGTGAAGAAAGTGAAGAAAAATATAATACATGTGAGAAAATATGTGGCCTAAAGAGTGATTATGTAAGGGATTACATAAGGAAAAGGGAAGCCATCCCCACTACTTTCTGCTTGGCCTTTTTGTTCACTTAGAAGACATTACATGATTGCACTTAATTTTCTCTCTATGCAATTATGGGGTGATGGAGGACTTTGAAGACAGATGACTGGTAAAACTTAAGAGTACTCTCCCTACAACTTCCTTGCCACAGTTCAATCACCGCTACTTTTCATCATAGTGTGCACAATGATATTTATTCATATATTTATGATATTCACCATCAAAGCTGTACCTGTGCTGTATTCTACTTACTACCATACTTTCTTACACTGTCATTCTTTATGTAATCAACCCACCTCACACCACATACTACTGTCAGGCATTTAATTTTCTGTTCTTTTGAATTCAGGGATTCACTTCATTCAACACTCAAAACTAACATACTTTCAAATATCCCAAATTTTTCCTAGGAGACACTGACCTCTCCTTCCATATGCTCCATGATGCCCCCAAGACCTGAGCCCCTTTCTCATCCTCTGACTCAATTTAGCCTTCAAGGTTTCATTAAATGCAAAGTCCACTCCCAGGTATCTAAGCATCTAATCACCTTCCTTTTTTCACATTCACTCTCAACTTTCTCCTTTCACATATTCTCCCAACCTCTGTTACCAGCTTGAAGAGTTTTCCTCTTGAGCCTGCCATCAGAACAGCAAATGGTTCACTTCCCATGTCCCCCAATCATCACGATTCCATAAAGCTGCTCCTCACACAACCACCCTTTCATTCATCTCCTTCATCACCTTGTAAACAAATAGGGTAGAGGCATCAGTCATTTGTATTTTCATTTATCTATTATTCTTGATTGCCGTTTCCTTCATCAGCAAGGTAGACTAGCCACTCACATACTTACATATAAATATACATAAGTGCCCATACATGCACATATACATACACATACATGTCATAATATGCATAACGTATATATACACATACACAGACAAGTACATATTCATACTTCCTTGCCTTTAACCATCCCTAGCACCACCACACCAGGAAAACAAAAAAAAAAAGGCCACATTTTGTTTACACTCAGTCTCTAGTTGTCATGTGTAATGCACCGAAACCACAGCTCTCTATCCAGGCCCCACAAACCTTTTCATGGTTTACCTCAGACATTTCACGTCCTGGTCCAGTCCACTGACAGCAGGTTGACCCTGGTATACCACATCGTTCCAATTCACTCTATTCCTTGCATGCCTTTCACTCTCTTGTGTGTTTAGTCACTGAAAATCTTTTTCAACTCCATCCTTCCACCTCCAATTTGTATGACTGAAAAATCTATACAGAGGAGAATTTTCAATGCTTAAAGAGGACTTCCAGTTCCTTAATGTGTAACATGGGTTTTCTATGACAAATTATGTTATAGTGAAATCAAATACACTTGTCTAGTGCTTGGAATGTAGAGCCATCTAAGGAGACTTTAAGAAAGTCGTTTGGGTTTCAGAAACAAGTGGCAAGAATAAGGATTTAGAGGCATTGAAATTAATTAGAATGCATCTACTTCACAACTCTCACCTTTCCTTTGACAGTTCTGTAATTCCAACTCTCTACATACTTGGTATTACTGTAACAACCACTCTTTCTTGGAAACGACACATTACAGGAATAGCTAAGTCTGCCTCTACGAAACTGGGTGTCCTTTTTAGATGTTGAAACTTCTCTACTGAACATCTGCTCTGTTTATACATCCTGTATCCTTTTATTCGTCTTTGTTTGGAGTACTGCTCTCACATTTTGGGTGGTTCTAGCTCTGTATGCTTACTTGACAGAGTAAAGTCAAAAGCAATCAGACTTATATACTGTCCCAGGCTAAATTCCAAACTTGACCCCCTTGCCCTATGCCACAATGATGGTTCACTTTCCCTTTTCTATAGGTATTACTTTGGTTTCTGCTCCCAAGAGCAGCTGCTTATGTGCCCCAACCAATAGCTAGACCACGCAATACTCAGAAAGCTGCTGCATTGCATGATTATTGTGTGGCCATGAGTAACTCAAGGATGGGCCATTTTGATACCTGCTTCTTTCCCTACACATTGAAGCTCTGAAAGTCTCTTCCTTCATACGTTTTTCCCAATAACTATGACTGAACACATTTCAAAAGACAGGTCTTTCACATGCTCCAAACTTCATAAACACTTTTCCTTGTCTTTTCATTTTCCCTTTCATAATTCTCTCTACATTTCAATTAAGGCTGGTCCTTGATGTGGACTTTTGTCCATGACTGGAGCCTTCAACATTAAAAAAAAATCTAAGTATACAGGGATTATTGTGATGAGACAAAACACACTGAGAAAGAGATAACAAAGTAATCTTGAAATAAAATGAGGATTATGGTGCTGAATAATCAAAATACGAATGAATTTGGTTATATGCTGAAAAAAGAAAACAATAAAAAGGTGGAAAAAGGTAACAGACATAAGTATCCTGAAGGGATATTGTTGTCGATAATGAAAGAGGGAGAGGTAGCTTCACTTATAATTACAAAGCTAGACTGGCCGGAGAGGAAAACCAAACGGTGGGGAGCTTGGAGATCATATCCTGATCCCAAACCTTATCAAAAGCTCTTGATATATCAAGAGCTACAACACTGTTTTCTGTTTTCCTAAAGCCTCTCAAAGAGGGTAATCAGACATCATTTATCTAAGGAAGGATATCACTAGTGTGTTTCACCTTGAATAAGCCTTCCAGATAATGAGCAGTGAAGAAAGATTCACAGTGTTTCAAATTAAAGACAATTAGGAGGGGCCATCTCTCTTTCAGATAGGCCATACCAAGTCATGTTTCCAAGAAAAAAAGTGGTTTTATGAAACGAGCAAAACCGACAAGTAAGCCTCAAGGAAAGTTCAGAAGCACATTCCGTCAAAACAGGAAGGGGGATGTCATCTAATTCATATGCCTTGCTTACTTACGTCCGAAGAAAAATGCTTTTGGACTATACAGAATGATGTTATAGAGATGGCATAGCATTAATAACATTTCCTCTCATGCATAACATATTTGCAATGTTTTCAAGCTGGTCCAGTGTGCCATATCCTTTGCATAAATGGCCTCATGAACTGCAACCAAGGATTGGAAAAACAGAGAATGTCTATGAGTAATAATAACTTAACGCTATCACTCAGCACAGGTGCAAGAATTGCCCTAGGCAAACAAACAGTCTTACCATGCAAAATAAAAATAAGATCTACTGTATTTTCATCCAGTTAACACTGCTAAAGTGGCAGGAGCAACCAGAGGAAGAACAGAATAAAAAGGAATACACAAGTGTCTGGTTGGATGAACCATCCAGAGGCAAGTTTGTAGCACAGCACAAAAGATCAGGGATGAATCCAAGATCCTTGTTAGAAAATGAATATTTAACCAACCACTGCTCAGTGTATATGCATAACTGTTGATATTATTTAGTGTTCATGTGCTGCTCTATATAATGTATACATACACAAGTAGCAAATGCAATTTATTTAGAATAACAAGGG
The DNA here is from genome assembly GCF_036320965.1 of Panulirus ornatus. Lineage (NCBI taxonomy): Eukaryota > Metazoa > Arthropoda > Malacostraca > Decapoda > Palinuridae > Panulirus > Panulirus ornatus. The sequence goes on from NC_092254.1 coordinate 12,078,261, forward strand.
AATATGAATTTCATTTAGTAGATGCAGTGATGGACCATCATCCATACCAACAAACATGGCAGACAACATAAATCATATTACTAAAATGGTTTTGCAGTGCCATACTTTAGCTTTATTAACCCTTTAAGTGCTGGTCAAGTGTAAGAGAAGTATCTCCCTGAGAAGGGCAAAAGTCACCAAAATTTTGAATATTACAAAGTAAAATATCATGAGCCATTTAACATCCTTGCCATTAAATCCAATGCATTAAATAATTCAAACATTGGTATGATGCTGGGCATCTGAATCTTGAATGCCAACACTGTTTAAATAAAGTGTGTACTCAGCAACCCAGCAGGATCCGGCCCTTTTTGGAGCACACATCTTTCCTCATTTGTGATCTATGGGTAACTATTCCCAAAGTTCTTATGCACTATCACATTGTGGCACAGTATGGAGTCTCAGATGGTTCAATATGTATTGCTTCCAATCGCCCAATACATTTAGGATGAAACAATGATTAAGTGTTAAGAGATGGAGCCAGGTTTAAGCACTACGTCTACAATGTACAAGAAAGTTTTCATTTTGAAAAAGCTTCTATAATGTTATGTAGACAGCAGCAACAACAACAGGGAAACAGATCTGAAGACTACTTAATATTCTAAATAAGATTATAATGGTTACTTTGCATATCACCACCAAATGACTAACACCACGATGACTGACTTTGCAAGTGTATCTGAAACTTATTTACCTTTCCTGCCCCAGGACTCAATTCTATGGGGCTCCTGCAGCACTCAAGGAGCTAGTCACGTCCACTGGCCTGGGTCATAGGTCAAGAAGCATGGCGATGCTGTATGTCAGTCTTTCTGGGATGAGTGTAGGGCAGTTGAGGGTAGTGTAATGCCTCCACTGTGGAAGTTGCTTCTTCAGTACATAGGATCCTGCGACCTGTTGAATGAACATTTGTAGTACTAACAAGATGGGTGATATGCAGAGCACAGATGAAGGCCTAACTCTACTAATCTGGGGAGTGTAGTATAGATGGGTGTACCTTTGGTGGAATGAAGTCCAATACTGGGTTGGGGAGGCATATTAAACATTTAATGTCTCTAGTATTTACAGTGTGAATATGTTTTGTTAATGTGATGTTTATAGGGGCTTAGGGATCTACAAGTATAGGTTGCTGAAGTGTGAGGTAGGGACAAGCTTTTTATCTCAGCATGCACATTGGTGGATGGTTATAGAATAATTTGGGTAGAAGTTAATATTGCTTTTGCATGGAACTGAGTGTTGAGCATATGGAAGTGAGCCTGTATTGGAAGTACATTTGTTTTTCTTTGCAGGTGTTGAATGTTTGTTAGTTTATCTTGATATGTGTGTGTTGGAGTAACAGTTATGCTTTCTAAACATCCAAATATGAAAATCAAATACAATCACATCTCACTAAAAAGGTATTTACCCATTTGGTATGGGACCCAGCTTTCATTGGTTTACCAGTTCCATGCAGGACTCAACTACTGTCGTCTTAAACTTTTCACTTTCGAAAGTGCACCAGTGAGGTTGCTAGTAACCATAAATTGCAAAGGACCAGTTGAAAAATAAAATGACCTGTCATAATTAACACATCTATCTCTTGCACCGTCACTTAGGTTTCACAATTTACTTACAGCTTGTGATGTAAATAAGTATTACCAATGCACTAGATCAATAGATGATACATAAAGTATAGGAAAGGGTAAAATTAATCTGCTGTAAGTGTCCAGTGTTGAAAGTGACCCTGAAACAGGACATGGGACATCCAGTGATTCACTGCACAGATAAGTCTGCCCATCTTATGTCACCTGATACTGGTCATATGGTAAGATGGTTTCATTTTTTTTTTTTGCATTCTTTGGTTGTTTAGGTTTTATAATCTTGATATTGTACTCAAGTAACATGGGCCACTATGGGCATTTAAAAATGCCAATTTGTTTATCAGTTGTCAGGATGAAAACATCATATAAGTAGCATTTAGGTTTGTCTGTTTCTTTTTTCATTACTTTATATATGCTAAGGTGTATTTTACAATTCTAAAAGATTAATTTGCGAAGAACTGAATTTTACATGTTTTGCCTCCCATTCACTGGAGATGGGATTGGAAGTACACATGGATGACATAATTATCTAAATGAACTTCTTGGGCTCCCACATCTGTAAATTCTGTTTTGCACTTCTTTATATCTTTTTTTTTTTTTTTTTGTCGCTGTCTCCCGCGTTTGCGAGGTAGCGCAAGGAAACAGACGAAAGAAATGGCCCAACCCACCCCCATACACATGTATATACATACGTCCACACACGCAAATATACGTACCTACACAGCTTTCCATGGTTTACCCCAGACGCTTCACATGCCTTGATTCAATCCACTGACAGCACGTCAACCCCGGTATACCACATCGCTCCAATTCACTCTATTCCTTGCCCTCCTTTCATCCTCCTGCATGTTCAGGCCCCGATCACACAAAATCTTTTTCACTCCATCTTTCCACCTCCAATTTGGTCTCCCTCTTCTCCTCGTTCCCTCCACCTCCGACACATATATCCTCTTGGTCAATCTTTCCTCACTCATTCTCTCCATGTGACCAAACCATTTCAAAACACCCTCTTCTGCTCTCTCAACCACGCTCTTTTTATTTCCACACATCTCTCTTACCCTTACGTTACTTACTCGATCAAACCACCTCACACCACACATTGTCCTCAAACATCTCATTTCCAGCACATCCATCCTCCTGCGCACAACTCTATCCATAGTCCACGCCTCGCAACCATACAACATTGTTGGAACCACTATTCCTTCAAACATACCCATTTTTGCTTTCCGAGATAATGTTCTCGACTTCCACACATTCTTCAAGGCTCCCAGAATTTTCACCCCCTCCCCCACCCTATGATCCACTTCCGCTTCCATGGTTCCATCCGCTGCCAGATCCACTCCCAGATATCTAAAACACTTCACTTCCTCCAGTTTTTCTCCATTCAAACTCACCTCCCAATTGACTTTATACCTAACAGCAATATTTTCATAATATTCTTTCATAGGTTACCAATTTCAGCTTTATGTGAATATACAACAATGTCATGGATGTGATAATTTACAGAGATTGCCTTCACATACTTTATCTTCCTGACCCAAGATTCCCTTCCATTGAGCTCCTGAAGAGCTAAGGAATCTAGCCTAACCCCTTGGCATAGCCACAGGTCAAGAAGTGCAATGATGTTTTATGTATCTTTGTGAAGTGAGTGCAGACAACTGAGGAATAAGTGTTCAATGTCTCTAAACTGGAAGTTGCACCTTAGGCATGAGGAGTCATATGTAGAACTGATATTTGTAATACAGATATGTTACGAAGTAGCACAATACAAATACCAATAATGTTTATGATGAATAAGTTCAAATATGGTCTGTAAGGTACTAGAAAAGATATGTCAGAAACTAAAAAGATGACTTCTTACTGATGAGAAATTACCCAAATGAGAGACATTAACGTATCACAGAAAGGATGTCGTGTGTAACAAACCTTTATGAGAATGTAAGATATGTTTTATACAAAAGATAGGACTGGGAGGATTGTTTGTATCTGAACTACCAAAAAGCATTTCACACTGTGTCACATGGGATGTTGATTAAGAAGACTGATCACCAGGCAGGACTGGGGGCGGGGCAACTCCTTCGATGTATGAAAGATTATCACGGGTGATCACCAGGCAGGACTAAGGGGGGGAACTATTTCGATGTATGAAAGATTATCACGGGAAAGAAAAAAAGGATGCACATCACAGGATCCATCTTGAAATGAGTGGAGTTTACCAATGGAATACTACAGGGTTCTGTTCTGAGACTGTCACTCTTCTTGATCTTTGTGAACAGCATGCCAGAAGGTAATGGACTCCTATCCAAATATGTATGCAGATGATCCAAAGGTCATGAGTGTGATACATGGATGATAAAATTCTACTTGAGTAACTTTCAAGTAATGAGGATGAGACAGACTCAAAGAAAGCCTCAATACGAATATTATCTAGCCTGAAATAAGCTGTAGGAATCCCTATGTGAAACGGGTGGGAGATAACCTCATCCCTAAGCTATCACCAGTCCTTTATTATGAGAACAATAAAGGAGACATACTGTCTGTTGGCACTTACATGGATAAGGAAATACTCAGCATGCTGTTCAAATGCTCCATAAAGCCTAAACTAGAATATGCTTCTCAACTTCAGTCAATGCACCTAAAGAAGTAATGTGCTCATAAAGAAGTTTCAGAGGAGGGCAAAAAAAATGGTACCAGAATTAAAAGAACAAGAGTTACAAGGAATGGCTAAAGGCCTTATACATGCCCTCCACGGAAAAGGGAAGAGTGAGGGATGACCTGGTCACAACCCTTAAATTGTAAACCAGGCAGATGAAATTGATAGTGAACAGTTTCATGAAAGACTGAAATAAAACAAGCAGAAGACAAAATATGAAATTTAGCAGGTAACATAAAAAAGTGGTAACGAGGTGCTTCCAAAACATAAGAAAGATGGATTAAACTGAACGAGTACATGGTAAGTGTGGAAAGCATGCAAAAGATTAGAAGATTGGGTGATAGTAGAGGCTGATTATTCAATATTACCTTCCTACATCAGGAGAGAGTGTTCAAGAGTTGGGGCCCCTTAACCCTCCCACACAGTACGAATAGGTAATAAAATATACATCTTTAGCTCATGTCCGGTGTGATAAAATGAACATGGGCTCCACATGAATGTAAAAGCTTCTAATCTTTTCACTTGAAATATAAACTGATGTCAAGTAAATCTAACATAATTCATACCTCCACCACTCACAGAACAATCATCAACAGACATTGAAAAATCACACGTAGTGGAGTCTTTAATCAAATGTAATATTAATACAGTGACAAAACCCCAAATGCAGAGTATATTTCATACCATACATAATTATTTATTTATTCATTCATTATACTTGATCGCCATTTCTCACATCAGCGAGGTAGCACCAGGAAACAGACAAAGAATGGCCTATCAACTCATATACACATATATGTACATAGACACCCATACACACACATATACATACATATACATATCAACATATACATACATATACATATGCATACACAGACATATACGTACATACATATGTACATATTCATTCTTGCTTGCCTTCATCCATTACCGGTGCTACCCTACCCCACAGGAAACAGCTGGTGCTTTAGTTAACAACATTTCAAACCAGATCAATCATCAAGTTACCCTCAGTCTTTATCATCTAGCCTTTGTTTTGGTATTTCAATGCTCATTTTCTCTAACTTGTTCTTTTTCCTCTACAATATGCATGGGTCTGACTGTCAGCAAAATCTTATTTAGCCTCAATATTCAAATTAATGACATAAGTGAAATAGTTAGGCTCCCAACAACATGAATTGTTCCATTTACTTTTATTCAGTGTACAGTGCAAGATAATGTTTTTACTTTTTTTTTATTGGAACACATTCAACTGAAGTAGTAGTCTCCATTAACATTTTTTACCTTTATTTCCTGCCTGATCATCGTACATGGGCATTTCAACTGTAGATCACAACTGTATCCTCTACTGATGTGGTTGTTATGTGGTTGAAAAATCTCTTTGGAGCAGAACCTACTGGCTTCACTATACGATATCTACCTACTGGTGATCACAACTATGAAGTAAGTATCAAATGTTGCTCTTGCTTCTCTCCAACTGAAATAACTATTGTTTTCAATGTGTAACTAGAATAATCAGGTTTTTCAATTAAATGTCTTTGTCTCTAGTTTGTAGATGTCCCTGGCAGTAACTCAACAACTTCTGTGATCAAGGGACTGGTACCTGGTGCTCAGTATTCCTTCTCCATCTTGGCATACAATGACCATGGTTACTCAGACTACAGCTCACCCTCCACCATGGTCACTATGCTTGGTAAGTGTCCCAGTTTCTGCCTCATCACCTCTGTTTCCAATAGCCAAGCAGGTGTAATGGGATTTATATCACTTAATGTGTTGTTGAAACAATGGTTTATGGAGTTACTTTTTGGAATTTGTATACTCTTATCTGCATTCCACTGTGCTGTAGTACCTTAACTATGTTCTCCATACTATTTAATGTGGTATATTAAACATGAAAATAAGCTGCAGTAGTATGAACAATGCTGAACTTTATCACAATGCTCCTCTATATCTTCTCAGGCATGGTAGAGGAGGTAGCAAGCAGTAGCAGCGTGAACAATAACCAACCTCGAGTACCACGCCTCATCCTGCTTCTCATCTCTCTCACGGGAACCGCTCTTCTGGTCCTTAATATTTCAATAATTGTTTGTTTTTTAAGACGTCGTGCCATGAAAAGAAATATGTCAGGTAATCCAGAACCGCTTTACAAAAATGGAGCAATATTAAATGATATTCAAGTTTATTTATCCTTTAAAATGTCAAACAATATTTCAAAACCAACATGCCTCAGTTATCAATTGAAGCACCTTCTGTGAGAAACTTAACAGTTAATCATGCCAAAAAGGAAGTTGTTCTCCCTCTTCTTAATAACGATTCCTGATGTTAGAAAGTCATGATTACAAAAGTTCTCCCTTTTGCTGATGTTAGATCTTTTTCGCCATTGCACAACTTAATGAATACCTTGTCTTCTGGCTTTTTTTGTTTGTTTTTCATTGTCCCAGAAATATGACTATATGATATTTCTCAGCTACACTGTTCCTGCTTTCTATGCCATGCTTATCTTATTAGATGAAATAGCACATGACTATTCATACAGGAGAAAAGCCATGAATGCTCACAATCCCAAAAAGTCTTACCCCAGAAGATTGATCTACTGAGGTACATGGGTACTCATACAGGAAAGAAGCCATTTGAAGATTTACAATGCCAAAAGGCCTTTTCCCTGAAGATTCATTTGCTGCAGCACATAAGTATTCACACAGGGGAGAATCCTCATAAATGTCCATGGTGTCAAAAATCCTTCTCCCTGAGGAGTACTTTAATGAACCACATGACCATTTATACAGGAGAGAAACCATGTGAATGTTCACTGCTAAACAAGCTTCTCCCAGAGGGCTCATTTAATTCAGCACACAAATATTCACACTGGAGAGATGCCATCTGAATGTTTACAAAGCCAAAAGACCTTCTCCTAAAGGAGTTTGTTGTTAAATCACATAAATGGTCATTTGATAGAGAAGCCACAGTAATGGCCTCATTGCCAAAAACCTTCCAGGGAGGTAATTTAGATCACACAATTACTCATACTGGAAAGAAACCATATTGATGTACACAACAGAATTCTCCTATTGGAGTAATTTATTGCAGCACATGACTGTTCATACAGGTGAGAGACCATACGAATGTTCCCACACATACATTCATTTTAGAGAGAAGCTATAGTAATGGTCAAATTATCTAATACTTTCCTCATTTGTGATTTAGATCACACAATTATTCATACAGGAAAAAAACCATATAAATTTACACAGTATCGAAAAACATTCTCCTACTGAATATAGGTGAAGTAATTTATTGCAGCACATGACTGTTCAAACAGGTAAAAGCCATATGAATGTTCCCAATGTCCAATGACCTTTAACTACAGGAGGTATGTAGAAGCCATAGTAACGGCCTCATTGCCAAAAACCTTCCAGGGAGGTAATTTAGATCACACAATTACTCATACTGGAAAGAAACCATATTGATGTACGCAACAGAATTCTCCTATTGGAGTAATTTATTGCAGCACATGACTGTTCATACAGGTGAGAGACCATACGAATGTTCCCACACATACATTCATTTTAGAGAGAAGCTATAGTAATGGTCAAATTATCTAATACTTTCCTCATTTGTGATTTAGATCACACAATTATTCATACAGGAAAAAAACCATATAAATTTACACAGTATCGAAAAACATTCTCCTACTGAATATAGGTGAAGTAATTTATTGCAGCACATGACTGTTCAAACAGGTAAAAGCCATATGAATGTTCCCAATGTCCAATGACCTTTAACTACAGGAGGTATGTAGAGAAGTATATCAGTAATTAAAGAGGGAAGAACCTAAAGGAATGGTCACATTACCAAGAGACTTTTAGCCATTAGATCCAAGCCCAGTGTATGAAAATTCAAATGGGTAAGAAGCCATTCATATTGCCAATGACCACTGCTCTGTGACAGCTTGTATGCTGACCAGCTAGGAGACTGCAGTAATTTTAAAATAATTATCAGAAAAGATCTGACGACTTTTCATTTTCAGGAAAGTTATATGTAAATGGAGGAATGCCTTGCTTAACTCTTAATGGTAGAGAGGACTTTAATATGATTAATGCCCAATTTCAGACATTTATGCTTCTGAAGGATGGAAAACACAAATCTAACTGTCCTAAAAACAAGACATGGACACAGATTTCATATTTGATTTACTTAGTAAGAGGAAAGGTGATAGTTCAAAGGTTGATCTTCATATCATTAACATGTAATTTAGATCCACACTAATGTTCTTATATTATTATAGCTTCTTCAAGCAAGACATCTGCCCTAGAGATCTACACCCCAACCTCTGGAGCTGGTACCCAAGGAGATGAGTTACCACTTACGTCCATAAATGATTTCCCTCCCCCAGAGTATCAGGTGACACCCCTTACATGTACCAGTATTTACTTTATTGTAATGTGAAGAACTGTTTACTGTGTTTTTAGTGCTTCTTTCAATGTTGGAGGGACATATAGTGTAATTCTTCTGTCCATGTCTCTCTCCATATATAAAAATATTGGTCTATACACAAATATGGCTCTGGATATTTAGCTATAGTGTCCCTGTATTGGTCTATGAAGGTATTGTTAATCTTTGATAAAGTCATTATCTGTCACTTTTTCTTATACTTAAGATTGAATGACAGTAAAAAGTTCATGGTGCTCTTGTAAAAGATATATAAAAGGTGAATGTCTGAAAGAGTTGTTTTCAGTTCTCAGTGGAGAAAAAAACCTTTATAAAAGCTGAACATCTGAAAGAGTTGTTTTCCTTGCTTAGATGGAGAATCACCATCAGTATCATGGTTTGTTTTTTTTTCTTACTAAATTATTCTACCTCTCCACATTATATTAATTCATGCACTGAAATCAGTAAACTCATGGGTTTCAATGTCCAAATATTAAACAGTCAAATTTGATAGTACAGATTCCTGTCTAAATATAACATACACTTGTGCATACATTCATGCTAAAATAGGCCATCCAAAAGAAACTGCTCTGATAGAGGGACAAAAAGCAAGTGAAACTGCTGGAGCTGAAGAACAGATACTGAGGGTAATGGCTTTAGCTAAAGAAAACAGAAGCCTGCAGAGTAAAATTATAGAGAAAAACATAAACTACCAGAGAAGAGGAAAAGTTATCATTTAGTTATAAACCTGAAGGAAGAGAATAACCTGTCTTTTAAAATGGCCTTACAAATTACTTCCCTTTTTTCTTTTATATGTCATTGCACCAATTTTTCCACAAGTAAACTTGATTAGTGTATTGTTTCTAATATGTCATATGTGAAGATATTAAGAAATCTAGTAACAACAGAAATGTCAAGTGTGCCATATTGTGGTGAAACCTTGTGATATGGCTGGATGGATAATATTTTCATTCTATGAATGTTTCAAAACTCATTTACATAAATTATCAACCCTTTCAGTCAGCATTGGTTTTTGCCCCCACTTCCCCGCACTTACAAGATGCACAAAAAAAAGAGCAAATCACTTAATTTTTCTGCTTATTAAAATATGGACAAAACCATCACACTGATTTTTTTTTCTTTCTCTTGAATTAAGACCTTGCCATCACTTATCAGAGGGATAGATATTAGGATGATACTCACTGCCTTCAAACCACACAAGCATATTAGAACTTGCATTTAATCCTGCTGTCATGCATTGGCCCCACCTGCTGTTCCTACAAGCGTGTCCATTGTCACTCTTGCCAATTCACTTCCTCTCCGATAAATAAGAATGAGAGATTTTCTTCCTCATCTGTTAAACTTGTCCAGCAGTATCATTATTTTTGAGGATATAGGAATGCTTGTGTGTGTGACAAGGTCATAGTGGGCCTCATAAGGTAGGTGCAAGGGGCTGTTAGGATTGGATTATAAAATTTAGGCTTATAAGTCAAGTGATGGAGCTTCTAGGGCTTTTCGGTGCTCTTAATACAGATCAAAATATTCTATCTTGGAAATACACACATGGGTGCTGTTAGGGATGCACTGGGTGCATACTTTCAAGAGAAGGGACACAACTGTCCATTATGGTAAATGGTCATTGGAAAGATACTGACGTCTTCAGACTAATTCAATGACTTATCCTTGGTTTGGATTGCCATCTATGGCTGGCTAAAGGAGTCTACAATGCAAACGGTATTTAACCTGTGGTAGGAAATAAAATGTGTGGACTGGCACCAACAGCACCATGCTGAACAACAGTTTCTTTATATTTTTGTGAGCAGTAATTAGATGTGAATTTTTATTTCTAAATACGCAAAGCTTTTGAACAACTGTGTGTGTCTTGATGTCATGTTACATTACTACATGATGTAGTGGGGTTTATAAACAAAGTAAAACTCCACTATTAACTCTCAATCTTGCATACTTTTAGCCTTCCTCCTTATCTGGGTGAAGAAATCTTAACTGAAAAAATAAAAATTATCATATAAAAAGCAAGTCCGAGTATCCAACTTCTAGGCATCCACTGAACTAATTTTCTGTCAAGACTTGTCCCAGTCTAATAACTTCTGATGTTCTGTCAAAATTTCAGTTATACTACTATTGGACCACAAGATAAAACTCAGCATCTTGCATGTTGGCCTTGTGAGGCACTGGGTAGAAATGTACATTTACATATTGTATTGGAAAATGTGAGGCTAGGGTTAGACTTTGCAACTAGTTTGACACAGTGAAGACCAATTCTAGTGGAGGCTCATCTACAGCTGTGTTGGAAGACCTTAAGAGGAATTTCATTACAGTTTCTGTTATACATACAGTACAATACTACGTAACTGATTTTTGTTTTACTTCTCTTAATATAATGCTATTAAATGTCCAGGTATCCAACCTTTGCATTAATCCAACTTTATGTAAGACCAGCATAGGAAGATGATTAGACCTTAACTGGTAATGAAATTAATATTTCTTCTAAAAGTAAGGAATGTAACACTCAGTGGGGAAAGTAATAACTCACTTTGCTGACAATTTCTGAAATTTATTTTGGCAGCCAGCACAAGTTGGCTGGCGTATGACAAACTGTCTTTATGCATGACTCTCTTATGACAAACTGTCTTTATGCACGACTCCCTGTTCAGGGGTCTTTGGTATTCTCTGTTTCACCATTTATGCAGTCTCCTTCTATCCACCCCTCTGGGTCTGGCCAATCAGCATCATCAGAAGGCTTACTTAGTTTTACTGAAATAATCTGCATTAGTACAGAAATTCCACATGAATAGGAGTGTCTTGCAATGCTGCCCTAGCGATACTCAAGTTGATGCCATATTTGTTTTTTTGCTGTAGGTGCAGGGATTTTAGAATTCACTGTCTGCATACTGCTTACCTGCTTTTAGTTAAAAAAAAAAAAAAGAATTTTTATGCTGGACTGAAGCCATCAACAGTGAAATGGTGAATGAAATAATATTGAAAATTTCTTTTTATGGAACGATTGAAGATTTAGTATTCAGCTTAATGTAGTATCTTTATACTTTGGTACTTTAATACATTTTTGAAAATCTCATAAAAGGTAAAGAAAGAGAGAGCGAGACACACACAGAAAGATGGATAAGGGTCTTGTTAGGTGAATATTACCATAACAAATCCTCTGTTAACCCCTTAACATTCCTCTAAAACTTCCATGTTTTCCAAGATTACAAAATGTATTTAAGCTTACTATTTCAAAAATAGTCGAATAAGAAAAAATCACTTCAGAAGTATTTTGTGCCAACTAGTTTGGTAGTTTTATTAGCATAATGTGCTAAAATGTTTGGGAGTAAAGGCTGTGTCATGTAAGTTGTCACAGCAATTTTTATCATTAACTTTATCTCCATCAAAATACAGATTACTGATTACTGTTGTTTGATAAGTAATAGATTTTTATATAATCAATGTCATTCACTGATAATTTTGTCATAACTAAACTATAAAAGTCTGCAAAATTGTGCTACACCAGTCAAACAGAGTGCTGTATTTGTCAGACATGCACTGGCAACAACGGCACAATTTTTTCCAGTACACCTTTCCCTGCCTTGTCTTGGCCAACTTTTGCTGCTAAATGAATCAATGTTCATAAAATCACTCCCAACATGATCCAAATAATTCATGATCATCTGTCTGGGCCTCTAAATCTAGCTAAAAGCTGCTCAGTTTTCCTCCAAAAAAGATTCACGCAAATGTACTGTAATAGGCATGGCTGGAGGATGATTGGCGGTAGGGAGAAATTATTGCATACTGCCACCTCACCCACCACCGAGGCTCAGCACATAGCTTTGAAGTTAAGGTGTGAATCTTGATGTATAAACATCCTTTTAGAGGTGTTAGCAGCACAAATAAGTACCTGTCCGGAGGCATTAAGGGGTTACAATAATAATGGCTTCCACTGTTTGTTGTAAAGGGTAATGCATGAAGTATAGGTGCATACTGTTATATTAAACTTAATTATAATAAATTTGTTAAAAGCTATGAAATAAAAAATAATTTGAACTTCAAATAATACATTGTACAGTTCTAAGGATATATTTTGGTGTAACATATACACTTAAAAGAAAAGTTATTAATGCATTTTTTTTTCTTTTTTTACAGTCACTTAGGAACCAACCAGGAGTGGACGAATGCGAGCGGACCAGTTTCACCAGTCCACTTGTTATTAGTGAACCACCAGAGCCATCCCCAAAACAATCATTCAATACTGCCAATCCCAGATCTTCCAGCACAAGTCCCTTGCTAAATGGTGGAATCAGTGTTCAGAATGACAGACTCCCTCCTGACAATGACAAATTACTTCCCCAGGCTGCTGTAAGCACACTTACTCATGGCAGTTCTCCAAAGGAAGCAATAAAGATTTCCAAAGAAAGCAATAAATCAACCTATTCTACAAATAAGCCTGATGTATGCCCAGTAACCTCTACTAGTTTCCATCCATTATTGCAAGAACAGAAGTCATTTGATCCATATTCAGAAGATGATCAAGCATCTGTTTCATCCCATCAGAGCAGTGACTCATATGGCTATACAGCAGGACAGCTACACCCAAAGCTGCAACCACCATGCCCAACACCAAGACCAACCACTCAAGTTATATACCACGGACAACCACATATCCAGCAACAACTAGAACAGCAGCACAAGCAACAGCAGCATCAGCAACAACACTGTCAGCAGAACTTGCCATGTTGCCAACAACAGTCACCATCACAACAGCAGAATCAACCAAGCAGACATGTTTCATCACTGCATTCATGTCTTAATCCTGCTAGACTTTCCACATCAACTTCCAGTTGCTGTGATGCCAGTTGCAAACAGTCATTTGGTACAGGTGAGGATCTATATATATTCCTAGTATCTGCAAATTTCTTTAACAAAGTTCTTCTTTGCACTACATCAAAATCATCAAAGTGATGGCTTACTTAAAATCCACTAAACCAGAGGTGTCTGAAGATTATTTTTTGTGGTAGCTGTACATCGTAAATGATTGTGAAAATTTTCTATACTCAGCTCACCTCTGAATTAATCTTGGGGCTATATAATTTATTAAACATTATTTCACCTTGAGCCTTCAGCTCAATATCATTCCACTAACATTTAACTTCTCTGATCAGAAAATGGTATTCAGGTAAAAAGAAGTAGTCTCCTTCACTGGACAGAAAATAACCTCTGTAAAAGGGACCAAAGGACACTGGTTATAGGAGTAGTCTTGAAATAGGATGGGGTCTCAAGTGTCATGCCTCAAGGCTTGGCTTTGAGTCCATCGCCCTTCTTGGTATATAAATATGACTTGCCTGATGGACTGGATTCTGGACTCCTATCTAAATATGTTTGCCAACGATGCCAAGGCATGATAAAATTAAACAATTATGATTAGCTTACGAGAGAACCTAGACAGTCTCCAAAGATGGTCTGATACATAGTTGGTGAAATTCAGTTTGAGTAAATACAAAGTAATAAGAACAGAACAAGGTGAAAGAAGGCAATGATGTTTTTATCATCTAAAAGAAATAAGCATCAGGAATGTGAAAGAGGCATTGACATTGTGCCTAATTTGTCACCAAAACTCCACTCTCTGCTAACAAATATTAGAGCTGTACTGTATTTAAGTGCATGGACATGGGAACATTCACTAACTATTCACAATATATATTAAACCAAAGATGGAATATACCTCTTAAGTCTGGCTGGTCACTGTATTTAAAACAACCAAACATTTTATTGAGAAAGTCTAGAAAAGGGCAGCTAAGATAAAGCCTGCATTAAAATAACCAAGCTACAACGAAAGGCTGAAAGCCATAAACTTGCCTACTCTGGAGAGATTTTATGGGGTGACCTTATTACAAATTTTAAGTTTCTGAATCGGTTTGACAATGGCAACATTAAACAGACCTTCCTGACAAATGACAAAGTACCCAGAATTCACAAAAAGAAGTTAAGCCAGAAGCTTGTTAGAAAGGATGTGAGATAGTTTTATTAGGAAGGGAGTAAGTGACTGGAAAAACTAAAATTTGAAACTGTAAATAACATAAGCACTATACAAACGTTGAAAATGCTACCTGATAATGTTCAAGAAAGGCTTCTCCCCCATGTGAAGAGCTCTCTCCCTGCACTGCGCAAGCAGGTAGTTATATGTTAATCAGCTGGAGAAGGTTTGGGATAAGCAGCAGAAGCTGTACCAGAGGTAAGGCAATGAGGCTAAAGGGAAAGGCTAGCAGCCATTAAATTATCCAAATTGAAAGAGTGAAGGAAGAGGTAAGATAAGATAACACTTGTTTCTAAGTAGCTTTGATGTAGTAAATATAAAACAGCTTTTCAAAATTGGAAATATCATTTCAGAAGCAAGGGGGGGATAAATCAGGAAATGATTGTCGATATGTGGAATATGGTAAAGGAGAAAATTTTAAATACAAATAATACAAATAAGTTTTAAAGGTGAAGGTGTATAATATAAAAGAACTCTCTGCCAATATTACACAAACATAAATGAACTCTGCCAATATTACACAAACAGATGTAATATTTAAACAGGTTCTAACAGCTCTCCAGAGTGAGTTTCAAAACAAAACTATAGTGACTTTTACAGTGGAAACCACCTCCTGGATAAAGACGACTTGTCTAGTTAAGGGCAGTTCTTATGCTATACAAGATGCATTTTTTAGCACAGGAAAAATTATCCCAATCAAAATAAGAGAAAATATTGGAAAAACCAGAAGAGTGTATGTCTTTATCAGTTTCCCTATGAATGTTCTTTTCTTGGATTTCCTAAATCAGCACACAAGAGATATTAAACTTATGACTAACAGGAGTTCAGAAAGATTTTCATGTTTTGTTTAAATCTGAATTCTTTCTTTCATGATTAAAACTGGGATTACATAAATTTTTGTTAAAATATAAATGGAGATTTCTCTTTTGGTAAATAACTCTTTAGGTGCTGTAGCATCTACAATTTACCCATAGCAGGTTGCAGGTAATATTGCTAATCATATTTATCCATATAGATTCAAAGCATGCTGATTTCTTAAACCTTCCTTACCTTCAACTGAACAAAGAAAAGGTAAACTGATAAAGAAGTATATCTTTATAAATCCAAGGCATATTTTAGGAATGTGATGAAGTAAATGGTGATAGAAGAATTTTCTGAAGGGGAGCAAGTTCAACAATGAAGACTTTTCAGCACTTTAAAAAGATATTTAGCAAAGTGTACACATGCAACAGCATGTCCATATGATGTTACCAAGATGATAAAGATGGTATGAGAGATAATTTACGTGGATGGATCACAAGCATCTTTGAAAAGTATTTTTTGGGTGCATTTTCTTCCATTTATGTAAAATTAGTTAAAAAGACCCCTAAATTTCATCTTCTCAATTTCTTTTGTCTTACAGATATTCCTGTCGGGTATGCCACCCTTCAACCTCGCAGAAGCTGTCTGAAGCCAACACAGTATAACACCCTGCAGCGCTCTCATTCAACACATAGCTATACTTCTAAGAGTCTACAGTGTGTATACCATCATCCATTTATGGAAACACATACAGATATTTGGTGCCAAAACAGCCACTGTCAAAACGCTCAGCTTCAAACTCAGAGTCATAGAACACTCGGTGTTACAGCACAAGAATATCCTATGTATTTTGCCAGACCAAGCACCATTAGCACAAGTTGCTCTAGACATAACAGTATTAGTGGACAAAAAAGTTATAGAAATAACTTATGTCACGAACCAAAGTGGTCCACAGTACCACCTGATCTCTGTAAAGTAGAGTCTTCAAGCACAAAAAGAGTAGGGTGGAAGGAAGTCCTCCATGATAGTCCTGAACATGGAACACTGGCCTCCCGAGGTTCCACCGATACCTCAACATCATCCACCACTTCTACTATCACAATGGGTCCATCAAGATTTCCTCAGCTTGGTGCCCGACAAGATAACCTGAGTACCAGTCTAAGAAACGTAGGCATGGATGATCAGAGATAAGATTATGCAATAAATTATGTAAGATTTACATAGGATGAGGGGCAAGGAGAAACTGTTATCAGGTATTAGGTATATTACATTACTGCATCCTAAACTATACATGACTACCTTTTCCAGATTTCCTTACCTTAGATTTTATCATTTCTCATGACAAATAAACCAATTCCAAAAAGATAATGAATCTATCATCTACTTACAGAGGGAGGAAACATCCCACTGCTTGCTTAAATATGCAGTAAAATTTGGAAATATAAACATCTCAAGTAGTTATATAAGCTGCCAATTAAATGGACCTCAGTGTTGGCTACTCAGATAATATAATAAACAATGATGTAATATTTTCTTTTTTTCTACATGTTAACTGTTTCCTGCCCTAAATAATCCTCATGTAGCTCTTTTCTATGTTCGTACTTTAAGGTGACAATAATACAGTAGGAAAGGATGTTTGAAACCACTCTCCAAAATGACAAAATGTGGTTGGCCAATTCATAGCTGGCCACCATGTTAGTCACTCTCAAAGGCTTCACCTCTAAAACATTTAAGCTCTACAATGGAGGCCCCAAGGAGCATTTTTTTCTCCAGCCCTCTTCAGTGTACAAAACTTTAATTATCCTGAGCATCACACACAATCCACACAGCATTCACTATCCACACTACAAACAAACACAAAGCCAGAAACACACCATATGACCTTAGAACATTAACTGGCACCAGATTTGGACAAGATAAAGAATCCCTTAGTATCTTGTATAAACAATTCATCTGCTTCACCAAGACTATCACCTGTCTGATGATCAACCCTATTAAAAACAAACATAAGCCACTACACAAGACAAAACAAACCACTCAACACAATCACTGGCTGCTTAGCAACTACAAACACTTGCCTCCTAAGCAACAAAACAAAAATTCCCCTAACAATCCCAACAAAATGCTTGGCACTTGGTTTTTCATAACAGCAACAGACCCTTCCATTCAAAAACCCTCCATAAAAAACTATAAACCCCGAAGTTAAAATAATCTATGCATAAATATCCTCCCAACCCTCAGCAAACACAACACTGACAAAACACAACAAAAATGACCTGGCAGGCACCAAACACCTATCCTCCAAACTCAGTTTTGAACAGAACTGAACCAGTCATACACCCACCTCAAACCATGCTTCCCAGACATGTACAAGTTGCACTTTCTCATCTGCGTTCTCGATATCATTCATCCTTGAAATACTATAAACACTGATTCAGCATAATGTGAGACCCCTCATGCCTCAGATGCAACTACCACAATCAAGGCACCAAATACTTACAACTCAATAACCTTGCACTTGTTCCACATAGACATACACACAGCATCACTACACTTTATTATCTGTGGTCCTGCCTAGTGGCTTTGGCCAATTCAAGAGTGCTGCATGGCTCCTTCAGAAGAAGGAAAGAACTCCAGTGTGACAAAAGTAGGAAGAATGGGAGGATTTCCAGCCCCTTATTCCTGCTGCCCTTAGCTACCTCTTCTAAGAAAAGTATCATTATTACCAATATCAAGAGATATTAGGACATATTAGGAAGAATGGCAAAAGCTAGGAATACATGAAACTAGGGAAGTCTGTAAGGATTGGAATGTGCTTTGAGATGCAGTGCTTACATGGGTGGGAAATGTCTGTGGCATGTGGAAGACAGGATGTAGGCATCTTGCAAAGGGTAGTAGGTGGTGGGATAAGTCATGTTGCTAGTGAAAGAGATAGGATAAGGAAGTCATGTTGCTAGTGAAAGATAAAGAAAGGTATTTGGATTTTGCCTGCAGGGAAGGACTGAGACTAACTAGAAGATATACAACTGGCAGGTGGTCAAAGTGAAGGTGTTGGGACTGAAAGAGAAGGCATTTCTGAGATGGGGTGAAAGAGTACCTGCAAATTTCAAGGTAGACAAGAAAACATTTTGGATAGTAAATAGTGTGAAAAACAAGGGAATAAATTGAAGTTTAAGTGAGCGGAGCAGATGGGGAAATGGTAACAAGCAAATCTGAAGTGAGGAGATTAAGTGACCATTTTGAGGACTGTTAAGAGAGGTAAATGATAAAAAAGTGTCAGATGTGGGGCAGTTGGAATGTGGAGGTATACAGAACGAGACAGTTAGTGCAAATGGTTTGGTAGCAAGAGGTGATGAAAGCCTTGCATGAGGTAAAAATGGCAAAGTGGCTTCATGGATGTGATTACAGTTGAACTTCTCAAGAAATGGGGTGACAGTGTTGTTAATTGGTTATTCAGAATTTTCACTTTAAGTATGGCTCATGATGGAGTGTCAGAGGATTGGAAGAGTGCCTGCTTAGTACCACTGTATAAATGCAAAGGGGATAAAAAATTTTGTGACATATTTCTTTTTTTCACACAGGAGGCTCCAGTCATGGACAAAAGTCCAAATAAAGGCTGGGCCTTAATAAAATATGGAGAGGATTATGAAATATGTATCATTCAGTCAAGTAGACCTGGTAAGTTGAATGGCAGAGTGCTAATTAAGAGTGTGGTGGCATGCACAAAGCATCATATTACCGAGGAACAGTATGAATTCAGGAGTCACAGAGTCAAAAAGAGTCTGCTAGAGATACACTTGGAGAATAAAAAGGATTTATCTAACATTTATGGATCTAGAGAAAGCATATGATAGAGTTGATGAAATGCTTTGTGGAAGGTGCTACGAGTATATGGTGTAGGAGGAAAACTACTAAAAGTAATAAAGAGTTTTTATCACGAGAGTATGGCTAAGTACATAAAGGAAGAGAGGAGGGAGAATAGTTCTCAGAGAAGTGGGTCTGCCTTGAGAGGAAACCACAGAAAAGTATGTGGGGCTTGGCTGTGGATAGGAGGCTCTGGTTTTGGTACATTAAACTTGACAGAAAGAGAGTGGATTGGATTGGATTATAAAATTTAGGCTTATAAGCCAAGTACAAGAGCTTCTAAGGCTATTCAGCACTCTTAATGCAGATGAAAATATTATATCTTAGAAATTCATTCAAATAAACACACACACACACAACTTGAATTTTTTTACTTAATTTATTTATCATACTTAACCACCGTCTCCCGCATTAGCAAGGTAGCACATGGAAACAGACAAAAAAATGGCCCAACCCACCCACATACACATATGTATACATAAATGCCCACACACGCACATATACATACCTAAACATTTCAATGTATACATACATATACATACACAGACATACATATATACACATGTACATATTCATACTCGCTGCCTTCATACATTTCCGCCACCACCCCGCCACAAATGAAATAGCATCCCCACATTCGTTCACACTCGGTCTCTAGCTGTCATGTGTAATGTACCGAAACCACAGCTCCCTTTCCACATCCAGGCCCCACAAAACTTTCCATGGTTTACCCCAGATGCTTCACATGCCCTGGTTCAATCCACTGACAGCAAGTTGATCCTGGTATACCACATCATTCCAATTCACTCTATTCCTTGCACACCTTTCACCCTCCTGTATGTTCATGTCCCAATTGCTCAAAATCTTTTTCACTCCATCCTTCCACCTCCAATTTGGTCTCCCACTTCTCCTCGGTCCCTCCACCTCTGGTTAAAGATTTTACTCCATTTGCAAATGTTTACTTGAATTCACACTTTACAAATTGAACAAAGAAAAATATGAGCCTCATCAATTACAGCAACAGGCATGTGTGGTGGAACATAGTTCAGTGAAAGTCAAATTCAGAAACTTCCATGCAATTACCTGAATACAATTTTAACAGTTGCTCACCTTTTTTGGTAACTCACATTTCAGCATATTCAAACAAGCAGTGTAGTGGTTTCCTCTACTGGTGAAGGACGGTATATGAGGGACATATCTAAGGGGAAAAAAGAGGCACAAGATTATGTAGTCTCATGTTTTAAAGCTACTGCAAAGGGTAAATATTTCATTAAACAAATTATATCTTTACAACAGGAGTGAATACGAGACGAGTTACAATACAAAAGTTTTAAGTTTTATATACTATGCACCTATGCAGATGATCTTATTCTGAAAATGATTCCATCCCCTTAAAGGAAAGACTTGTGAAAGCAAATGAAAAGCATACTGATGAGCCACATCTAAAATCCAGTATTTGATCCCTAACTGGTTACTTAAAACTCTGCATCTTCGTCTGATTCTAAATAAATGTAAAACCTTTAGGAAAGATAAAAAAATATACCTGAAACCATTAGAACAATATGTCCACTTGTAAATTGATTATGACAGTCACATAACATTGGGTTGCTGCCTTATATATACCATGACCCAAATGCACCACTTGTCCCCATTATCATTTTATAGAAGTCTCTATGTTATGCTTATCTCTGAGGTTGTGAACTCAAGAATTTTGAATCATATTGTTAACACTTACTATTCTTCAGGTGGCTGGTCTACACTGCTTAGAATCCTGTTTTATGTACAGTATAGTGACTTTTTGAGTTACAATCTGTTTTGTTAATTGTACCAGTATCATGAAAGAATAGTTGTATATATATAAAGTATTTAACAAAAAATACCATCTGAATTGATTTACTTGTTGTATTTCTTGAATATCAAAAGATTAAATTTGTATGAAACCACTGTACTATCAACTTTCCTGAAAACTTGGGTACTTGAGTTCAATTTGGGCATGATGGAGGAGAATCAAGACCACAGATGGTAAAAGAAATAAATGTATCTGCTCTGCTGAGTGAGACGGAAGGGTAACCAAGGGTAAGCAAGTTTAACAGACATGAAAGAGACAGTAAAATTTAATCAATTTAAAATAAATGCAAATTGGCTTCATTCCTAAAGATCTCATGTTTCTCATGCCTGTTACAAAGGGCAACTTTGAGGAACATGAGCAGAGGGCTAGAAATTCTCTCCTGCATTATTACTTTCCAAATGCTGGAATAGAGGAAGAAGCTAGAGACAGTTTCTCCTCAGCAGACTCAGTCACCTATTCCTACTGCCATCTTGATAAGGAGAGAAACAGCAAACAGATGAATAAATAGTATATTTACAAAGGGAAATATGACTTGTGAGTGACAACTGTGACTGAATGTTCAGATGAAGAAAAACTGGAATTTGCTTGAAAATCTCGGGAGGGTTACCAAGTGTAAAGTTTTACAAGCATGAAGAAACCTGATGAACACTTCCAATCCTGTATATGAAAATGAAGTATATGTAAGTTCAGAGCTTATGAAACAAAAGGTTGGCCGATATAAAAAATAAGAATACTTTGGTTTATAAAAAGGTAATGTGGCTTGGAAGAATGGCCTTAGTGAGGAATAGTCAATTTCCATGAGGTATTATGAACATGTGGAGGGAATATGTGTGTGGAAGAATGGTAAGAATACATTCTAAAAAGATGTCTGAGTGAAGCAATCGTAGAACAGAACTCTGGTGGAAGGATGAGAGTACATACACAAGAGGGATATAAGCAGTGATATGTAAAAGCCCTATACCGAGTGTAGTTTTTGAAGATATTGTGTGAGGCACTTTCTGTTCTCTTGATATATGTGTAAAATTCATAATCACCAGGTTGGCACTCTTTATGGAAGAATGAAACAGTACATTTGAAAGTAAGTTTACAGAGTCTGACTAATTCCTAAATGAAAATACAGTACTGTATTCTTTTTGTTCATTTCATTCTGAAAGTAAAAGGAGTGTATGTTAGACATGTTACAATCGCATTTATCACCAAACAGTCACTTATGGATACTTGTGCAGAATAATTCCTCTCACTGGGCTGTCATAACACAATATCTGTAGAAAAGCAAACTTATCAAGTTCAGTGTTAAGTCTATCAATGACTGATGACTTACTGATTGAAGAGATGTAAAGATGGCAGAGTCTATTACAACTGTATTAGCACATTAAGTAAAATCTCAAATTCCTTAAAAGACATAGTAGAGGGCTCTGCATATAGATATGGCATTGTGAAAATAAATTTTGCATCTAAACTTATCTTTTCCACATACAGGTAAGTATTTATGGTTGAAATGACAATGAATAGTTTGCCATTTCTCAGCCTGATTGCCTCTGATATGCCAAATGGTTTGCCAGATTTTTGAATTTGCAAGTCTGAAGTAAATCATTAGGTATGCTCCAACAGCTCTGCAAGCTAAGATTCTGTATACAACTCGCTTATATCCCATGAACACATCATTCATCATGATAAACTAAACAGGCCTATGATAAAAAAAAAAAACTTTACAGCTGGAGTTTGGTCATCTATTATTTTCTGATGTATGAAGCCTGTTGGATACAAGCAAATATTTACCATAAAGTCTTTACGTCATATCATCAAGGATCAGTTATCCTCATGTTTTCATAAGCTAGGCAGTGATGAAAACTAATTACATCTGCATAATGAGAACATCTCTGAAAAATGTCTTACGGTCCCACACATTAAGTTAATCAGTCACCTGCACTTTCCAGGTTCCCTACACTCAGAACTCTCACTCAATACCTTTCTCTTTCACCTGCTCTGGTAAAATCCTGAACATTACTTTTATTTACATTTACCGTCCCAAACACCTTATCTTCTAATACTATAAATTCAACAGTCCTTTAAAATACATGCTTCCTCTCTTACTATTTTCTTCTCTGCTCTCCTAAAATGATGTTCCCATTTGCTCTCCTCACACTATTTACCTCTTTCCAGAGCATTACATTATCCTCCCTGAAGCCTAATGATACTTTCTCTCCCCATATCTCGTATGCCCTCTTTTTCAGTCTCTGCTGCTTCGCTTCCTCTTGATTTCTTACCACTTTCTCTTGTACATCCCATCACTTGCACCTCTTCCCAACAGATATCGCGATACATCTCTTTCATAAGAAACTTTACTTCGTCGTCCCACCACTTATCATCCTTTTTCAGATGCCATTTCCTACAGACCAAACACTGCGCCAGCAAATATCAACAATCCTTACCCTAAATATCTTCAAAATCTCCCAGATGGCCACGGTTTCTCGTGGTATCCCCACGAGCAAGCCTCTGCTTCAAGATGGCTTTCTTTCACCACCCTATCCAACCCGTATCATATCACCTTTTCCTGGGGCTACAGCGAAATTTCACTCTAACTCACTTAGTTATCCCGATTAGTCTCACCAATGATGATGATAAGCGTCAACTAAGGAAAATAAACTAAATAGGTGTCAATATAGGATTTCTAGGAAGGGCAACGAGGTATTGAGATGCTTTGAAAGTCATGGAGTAAGCTCGTAATTAGCTCTGTGTGATCAAAAATGGAAATAAGAGAAGGCATATTCCCTGCACGGTGCATTCCCTGTAGTTCGCGTCAAAAGTCTCCGTTGTAGAACCTGTTAATGAAGTTTGTGACTGTAGGATCATGAAGGCAACACAAAAAGTTTAGCTGGAAGACTATCGTAAACTAGCCGGCCGGTAGTTTGGTGATTTAGGGTCAATGAAGCGCGTACAGGTTGGAATTAAATACAAGAACAAACCTGAAAAGTTCTGCGGAAAATGCTCATGGTTGCAGTCCCTAAACTTCGCCAAATTGATACAGATGTACAGGTGTTACCGGACTTCCCCTGCATAATGTTGCGTCACCATGGAAGTCACTTAGGCGAGGCCCTGTTGGTAGAAGACAGCGGGGAATTATATACTGTATATAGTTTCCTTGCGCTACCTCGCTAACGCCGGAAACAGCGACAAAGCAAAATAAATAAACATATATATATATATATATATATATATATATATATATATATATATATATATATATATATATATATATATGTTTACCAAATGGCGTCCTAGCTTCGTCTCTTCGATGTATATCAACTGACTGTTACATTTCTCTCTTGTGTCTCCCCTTATGATGTGATTATTACACGAAAGTGCAATTGGGAACTTTTCGTGTTTCATTTTCCCCGTGGACTCATAGGAATATATATATATATATATATATATATATATATATATATATATATATATATATAAATCATTAAGGACTACTGTAAAATTAGACTATAACACTAGTAATTACTGTACATGTCAATAACTGAAGAAACATATAAACTAGGATACGCTCTTGGCGACTTTTATCAAGATTTAATGACTCATTAAAGCAATGAATTATTATAACCGATTTTTTTTAAGGCAAAAACTTCTTTAAAATATATTTAGTTCTTTATTTTCATTGGCAATTTACCTTTGAAATATAAATATATTCAAGGTCTTTATTTTCTTTGGCAAATTATCCTACTGCTTAGTAAAATAGCATTTTAAAAGACGTATTTTTTCATTAATCTGAAGAGAAACCTATAGGAATATACATGTCTGCAATAACTTCAAAGTGCACCTGGGATTTATCGTGTTTTATTTCCCTGTGCTCACAGGAATATGTATATATATATATATATATATATATATATATATATATATATATATATATATATATAAAGCTTACCTATTTTGATGTTAGAACCTACAATCTATTTCTTACATCACATAATTGCATTGAACTTTAAAATTACTTTTACCCATTAGAACTACGCTTCTAAATTGTGCAAGAGAATGAGGAGCAAAATGTACATCTAAACGTTATGAAACAAATAACACTGAAAAGGAAAATTACCTACCGTTCCCTAATAGCTGAAGAATCAATTGCATGAGGTCCATATTCCATCTATAAAACTAAAACTGACATCAAGTGAGCTCACCTTCTCCTAAAAACAGTTAAACGAAAAAAAAAAAAAAATGCTGACATTCTTGATACACTGCTTACCTTGTTAAGCAGAGGCGTATTTACCATCCCTGCAACTCAATGGGGAGGTATAACCCCAAAATAATGCGAAAAACAGGAGAAAAACTGCGCAGTCATGTGTTTGAACAAGGCTTGGCTTGTCCAATGTTGTGAGCATATCCCTCCACAAACCGCACTGTTCAGTAACGTTAGTTATAATGTAACTTAGCCAATTCATTTCTCTCACATTCGTACACAAAGGAATAACGTCACCCAACTAATAGTTCTCGTATTGAGCATGCTGCCTATTGAGTTCTCAGCTACTCAGTATAACAAAGCGAAAAAAAAAGACTTTTCTCTTACCTCTACAGCTGTCAGGATGACACTAACACATTACTACAGGGCCCGGCCAGGGACAGGTGGTAATCAAAGGATGATACACTCGAGAAGAAGTGTAACTAAGACGTATATTCATTATTCTATATGTGATGCGGCCAGGCAAGCAACGCCATCTATATATGTGAGACATTGCTAAAAGTATCAATCATAGAAAATGTAAATTTTCTATTGCATTTTTTGGGGGGACACTTATCATAATTGTAACTTTTTTACAGGGTGATCTATCCTTAAAAAAAAAAAACAGACTTTACCTTTGAGCTAATTACGCAGCATACATATTGCTAGTTTATTCAGAGTGTTTCTGTTTATAAATTTCACATCTACTATTTCGTAAAGTCTACAATGTCGTCAGAAAACTTTCCACTTCAGAAGATCGCCACTTCTCTGCTCCTGGAAGCAGCGCAGCCTGAGCGCAGCAGGAGCTCCCTTAATGTAATTCTAGGTAACACCAGAGGCCTCTTATCTATAGAGGAGTCCAAAAGTAGATAGATGAATGAATAGAAAATATATAGATATCCCGGAAACCGTAAGTATATATATATATATATATATATATATATATATATATATATATATATATATATATATATATATATATATATATATATATCATACTATTCGCCATTTCTCGCGTTAGCGGGGTACCGTTAAGAACAGAGGACTGGGCCTTTGAGGGAATATCCTCACCTGGCCCCCTTCTCTGTTCCTTCTTTTGGAAAATTAAAAAAAGAAAAAACAAGAGGGGAGGATTTCCAGCCACCTGCTCCCTCCCCTTTTAGTCGCCTTCTACGACACGCAGGGAATACGTGGGAAGTGTTCTTTCTCCCCTATCCCCAGGGATATGATATATATATATATATATATATATATATATATATATATATATATATATATATATATATATATATATATATATATATATATACATCAGGGCGTCCCACATGGATGTATGTCCCTTACGCTTTCAAAGTAATATGATGAAGATCCTTGACATATACTGTACAAAACTCAATGAACACGTAATAACATCAAAGAAAACATTAACTTGCGTACGTTCACCCCACTAGACATGTACAGAACTAAGCTTATTGTGTAATAGTAGTGAAGAAAACCTAAGACTCGAGTCAATTGCTTCAAAATAATGAAAACATTGACTCTCGGACATTAGGCCTTACTAACGTTAACTAGTGGATGGGTCCAGAATTCATGGACGATATTCTTGAATGATAAAATTTTAGTTTGCGAGGCTACAACTGCAGGTATAATGGAGTATGACAAGGGGATTTACTTGCACAGAGGTCAAATGTGTTCCCCGAGTTACGAGTCATTGTATATTTGGCAGCGCATATGACCTTGTCAGCGCCTAACTTGTTTATATACTATCCAAACATTACAACGTAGCTTATTGCCCTGTTTAGCCATCACTTAATAGATGGTTTTAGCATCACGTTGTTCGTACAAACTCTATTGCTTTTTTTTTGTTACTATACTTTTTCTTGCGTATATCAAAGGCTACTTAGAAAGATGAATGTTTTTACTAAAAGTTATCACAACATTACTAACTTAACTTAGCGTTCTGGTAAAAGATTTTTCGACCGCTTTAATTGAAATTTGTTATTAGAATCAAGAATTTGGAATATAAGCCAGACATGATGTGATAAAAGGTCTTAAAAGCATTCATTTACCTCAATGTATCCGTAAATATTACTTTGGAAAAAGTATACAAATCAAATTTGATTTTTTAAGGTAGTATTTTGCAGATTTCCACAGCATAAGATTTAGATGAATCTTCCAAGATGATATCTATTTATGTATGTATGTATGTATGTATTCTATCTATCTATGTATCTATCTATCAAAAAGGCAATGATACCCTCTTTTACCAAGTTCTTTGCATTTCTGACTATTTAAAGACTACAGGACAGTTTTGATCGTAAATACCTCTGAGTATATTGCATTCGAGCATAGAGAAATAGGCTGTTCACAATGCGACTTGGGTCGAAGAGGCCTGTGTCGGTTTTCCCCCAAAATTGTGGTCTCAGTTTCGGGAATTAAGTCATGTCCGGATACGTATTGTGTAAGTTTTCCGTAAAGGAGTACCTTACTTCGGTGTCATGTCAAAAGGCTGAGCTCAACCCAGCGGGGATTGGGTGATCATCCAGAGATTCGAACACGGGAGAGTTGGATCTGTGTGTGTGTGTGTGTGTGTGTGTGTGTGTGTTTCCTGCTGGATCAGGAATGTCTCACTAGATAAGTGTGGCAGATACTGATTTTTTTTTTTTTCCATACTACGTGTTGTATTTTCTAAGAAGTTCTGTGAAGACATAGGGTAAGTGGTAGATATTTCGAGTATTACTTGTGACTATCGAGAACTCAAGTCATACATCTAGATGTTCAACTCTTGAAGAGAGAGAGAGAGAGAGAGAGAGAGAGAGAGAGAGAGAGAGAGAGAGAGAGAGAGAGAGAGAGAGAGAGAGAGAGAGAGAGTTTTTTCCACTCCATTTGAGAATGATGAGAGGTCATCAGTGCAGGCTGGTTGAAATAAAAAGAAAAACAAGATCATTATTAAAAGATATCACTTGAAAATACAAATAACTAACACGTCAGTATAATCGCAGTTTTGCTTCAGAATCGGACTGGCACATCGAGGAAATCACACAGACCGGAGGATAGACCTTGACCTCGTATTTAGCCTTGTCTCCGACGTAGATGAGGAAAACAGACAATCTCGTGGAGCAACAGAGTCCCACCACGTCCTTGATGGGCTGGTCGAGTGCCTCATGACCCTCATTGTGGTTTGGACAACCAGAGGTGGGTTTGGGCAGGCAAGGCGGTGCACGACAAGTTATGGATGCAAAGGACCCGTCCAATCATCTTCTGCAAGTTGACAGTATATATATATATATATATATATATATATATATATATATATATATATATATATATATATATATATATATATATATATATATATATATTCCTATGAGTCCACGGGGAAAATGGAACACGAAAAGTTCCCAAGTGCACTTTCGTGTAATAATCACATCATCAGGGGAGACACGAGAGAGAAATATAACAGTCAGTTGATATACATCGAAGAGACGAAGCTAGAACTGACTGTTATATTTCTCTCTTGTGTCTCCCCTGATGATGTGATTATTATACGAAAGTGCACTTGGGAACTTTTCGTGTTCCATTATCCCCGTGGACTCATAGGAATATCTTGGTCACGCGCAAAATTGTGATCCTTTCCAACATATATATATATATATATATATATATATATATATATATATATATATATATATATATATATATATATATATATATATATATATATGGCGACGGGAATGAATAAAGGCAGACAGTATGAATTATGTACATGTGTATATATGCATATGTCTGTGTGTGTATGTATAAGTTGAGATGTATAGGTATGTATATTTGCGTGTGTGGATGTGTATGTATATACATGTGTATGTGGGTGGGTTGGGCTATTCTTTCGTGTTTCCTTGAGCTACCTCGCTAACGCGGGAGACAGCGACAAAGCAAAATATCAAATAATGATATATATATATATATATATGTATATATATATATATATATATATATATATATATATATATATATATATATGTATATATATATATATATATTATCCCTGGGGATAGGAGAGAAAGAATGCTTCCCACGTATTCCCTATGTCGTAGAAGGCGACTAAAAGGGTGGACCATTACTTTTCTTTCTTGATACTTCGAAGCTTTGGAAACCCTTTACCTTCACATGTCTTCCGCAGTAACTATAACCTGGTACATTTCAAAAGACAGGTCTTTCACTTCCTCCTAAATTCGTAAATACTTTCCCTGGTCTTTTCTTTTTCCGTTTCATAATTCTCTATATTTCGATTAAGGCCTTGTTTCATCTAGTTTCATCGGCCACATTACCCCGCTCTATGCTGCGTGTACACATGAAACTTTTGGGGGATCTTGCTATTGTTCACTTTGAAGTCTCTTTCTTTCATTAAAGGTCTTAATTGTAACAGTAAAAAAAGAAAAAGGAAAAAAAATCTGATTGTCAAAGGCCCACAAGACTAGAAATCTGATTCCTATCAAATACACACCAGTGAAGTCAACTTTCAGCTTCGTGTCAGCGATTAAAACGCATCTTGCTTCGTGTCAGCGAACACGACGGCATCATGTAAGCGAAATGATATATACAACGATCTCAGTGATATGGAGGGATCATAAACACCGACATACGTCCTCTTATACACATTTCTTTTCAGTTGGTATATCTCCTCCAATATATATTTCTCGTATGCAAAAGAGTATTCTGTGTGTGTGTGTGGGAGGGGGGGGGGGGGGAATGGCCGGCGTGAAGCTGAAGTAAGTCCGTTGCTGTTTGCGGATAACACGGTCTTGATGGCAGACTAGGGTAAGAAGCAGCAGGATGAAAAGTGTGCAAAAAAAATGGATCGAGCAATTTGGAGCAATGTGGTATACAGGGGATGGGGATGGGGACACTTGCTGTCAGTGTGGTGATTAAGGGCGCACGAAACTGATCAGGGGGACCATGGAAAAGTTTGTGGGGATCTAGCAGTGGATAAAAGGCTCTGTTTTTTGCTGCAATTATACATGATAGCTGGAGGATATATGTGTGGGAATCAGCCTGTTCTTTGCCCGATTTCGCTCAATCTTTCTTGTCATCCCTGCATGCAATACTCATTTCCCAGTTCCCTCAATTTTCACCACTACTTCACCGAGCATGTCACTCCCTCTCTCCCGAAAACTAACTACAAAGTCTCACACTTCCCTCCACCAAGAAATATATAGAGACAACCCATACCTGCTCTCCAAAACCCTTGCTACGTTCACACCCAACAAGCTCTCCCTTGCTACGTTCACACCCAACGAGCTCTCCCTGGCTACGTTCACACCCAATAAGCTCTCCCTTGCTACGTTCACACCCAAGAAGCTCTCCCTTGCATACCTATCGAGTAGTACTCGATCCAATAAAACCTGTCGATTCCCCACACCTTTGCCTACTCAAACAGTTTTAGGGAAGCACCTTATTCTCCATCAAGTATTACCGATCATCCATCCTGTCCTGGCACGAAAATCAGAAACAAACGAAAGAGCCAGGTGAGGATTTATTCTCGAACCGAACAGGCTGGGAGTGTAAGCAGGGTAAGAAGAAGGGAGATATAGGTGCAACATTTGATGAGGGCGGGGGACCTGGAAAGAGAAAATGAAGACAGTGAGCGCTTTTGTTTAGGACATCCTCAGACAGAGTGGGGGAGATACAAGGAGCAACTGAGGTCCTTAAAAGCACAGAGGTAACGGTGAGGCGGGGCGTCAGTTGGAGTGCAGGTGGGCACTGATTACGAGACCTGCCATCTGACCTTCCACTATCTACATTGTGTGTATGAGTGAAGGTTCTGTACATATATATATATATATATATATATATATATATATATATATATATATATATATATATATATATATATACATTCCTTATCCCTGGGGATAGGGGAGAAAGAATACTTCCCACGTATTCCCTGCGTGTCGTAGAAGGCGACTAAAAGGGGAGGGAGCGGGGGGCTGGAAATCCTCCCTTCTCATTTTTATCTTTTTTTTAATTTTCCAAAAGAAGGAACAGAGAAGGGGGCCAGATGAGGATATTCCCTCAAAGGCCCAGTCCTCTGTTCTTAACGCTACCTCGCTAACGCGGGAAATGGCGGTTTAAAAAAAAAAAATATTCCTATGAGTCCACGGGGAAAATGAAACACGATAAGTTCCCAAGTGAACTTTCGTATAATAATCACGCAAAATCGTGATCCTTTCCAATATATATATATATATATATATATATATATATATATATATATATATATATATATATATATATATATTTTTTTTTTTTTTTTTTTTTTTATACTTTGTCGCTGTCTCTCGCGTTTGCGAGGTAGCGCAAGGAAACAGACGAAAGAAATGGCCCAACCCCCCCCCCCCATACACATGTACATACACACGTCCACACACGCAAATATACATACCTACACAGCTTTCCATGGTTTACCCCAGACGCTTCACATGCCCTGCCTCAATCCACTGACAGCACGTCAACCCCTGTATACCACACGACTCCAATTCACTCTATTTCTTGCCCTCCTTTCACCCTCCTGCATGTTCAGGCCCCGATCACACAAAATCTTTTTCACTCCATCTTTCCACCTCCAATTTGGTCTCCCTCTTCTCCTCGTTCCCTCCACCTCCGACACATATATCCTCTTGGTCAATCTCTCCTCACTCATTCTCTCCATGTGCCCAAACCATTTCAAAACACCCTCTTCTGCTCTCTCAACCACGCTCTTTTTATTTCCACACATCTCTCTTACCCTTACGTTACTTACTCGATCAAACCACCTCACACCACACATTGTCCTCAAACATCTCATTTCCAGCACATCCATCCTCCTGCGCACATCTCCATCCATAGCCCACGCCTCGCAACCATACAACATTGTTGGAACCACCATTCCCCCAAACACACCCACTTTTGCTTTCCGAGATAGTGTTCTCGACTTCCACACATTTTTCAAGGCTCCCAAAATTTTCGCCCCCTCCCCCACCCTATGATCCACTTCCGCTTCCATGGTTCCATCCGCTGACAGATCCACTCCCAGACATCTAAAACACTTCACTTCCTCCAGTTTTTCTCCATTCAAACTCACCTCCCAATTGACTTGACCCTCACCCCTACTGTACCTAATAACCTTGCTCTTATTCACATTTACTCTCAACTTTCTTCTTCCACACACTTTACCAAACTCAGTCACCAGCTTCTGCAGTTTCTCACATGAATCAGCCACCAGCGCTGTATCATCAGCGAACAACAACTGACTCACTTCCCAAGCTCTCTCATCCCCAACAGACTTCATACTTGCCCCTCTTTCCAGGACTCTTGCATTTACCTCCCTTACAACCCCATCCATAAACAAATTAAACAACCATGGAGACATCACACACCCCTGCCGCAAACCTACATTCACTGAGAACCAATCACTTTCCTCTCTTCCTACACGTACACATGCCTTACATCCTCGATAAAAACTTTTCACTGCTTCTAACAACTTGCCTCCCACACCATATATTCTTAATACCTTCCACAGAGCATCTCTATCAACTCTATCATATGCCTTCTCCAGATCCATAAATGCTACATACAAATCCATTTGCTTTTCTAAGTATTTCTCACATACATTCTTCAAAGCAAACACCTGATCCACACATCCTCTACCACTTCTGAAACCGCACTGCTCTTCCCCAATCTGATGCTCTGTACATGCCTTCACCCTCTCAATCAATACCCTCCCATATAATTTACCAGGAATACTCAACAAACTTATACCTCTGTAATTTGAGCACTCACTCTTATCCCCTTTGCCTTTGTACAATGGCACTATGCACGCATTCCGCCAATCCTCAGGCACCTCACCATGAGTCATACATACATTAAATAACCTTACCAACCAGTCAACAATACAGTCACCCCCTTTCTTAATAAATTCCACTGCAATACCATCCAAACCTGCTGCCTTGCCGGCTTTCATCTTCCGCAAAGCTTTTACTACCTCTTCTCTGTTTACCAAATCATTTTCCCTAACCCTCTCACTTTGCACACCACCTCGACCAAAACACCCTATATCTGCCACTCTATCATCAGACACATTCAACAAACCTTCAAAATACTCATTCCATCTCCTTCTCACATCACCGCTACTTGTTATCACCTCCCCATTTACGAAAAAAGATAAAAAGAAGAGAAACTAGTTGTTACTTGACAGTTGATAATCAAGCAAGGGAGCCAGTTCGGTAAAGCACATTCACTGAGAGAGCCGCGCATCATGCACACAGCTGAGCGACATCACACGCAGCTGTGCTTTAATCCAGTGCGATGCTGAAACATGGTAGTGCAGCCGATTGAATCTGCAAATCAACTGGTCACGAATGTCGTAAAGAAGTTCTTCTCTCTTTCTCAGTACTGTCATGCCTGATAACTGTAGTTCTCTTATTTGCTTGATGATTTCATCTTTGGTTACTGAAGTCAGCACACATTATCTATGCCGAAGCCCTCACCCCCCTAAAGAAAATAAAAGAAAAAGATTAACATTACCTCTCCGTCTGTCAAGGCCTTTTAATGTTTAGCCAAGATCCATGCCATCTCCAAAGATGCCTCGCTCAAACTTTCAGCTGCAGAGGTCGATCTTTGAATTGATGATTGTTGTCCTCTTTCAGTAAGTTGCTCAATCTTATTCTTCCTCAGGTTATCCCCAGACGGTAACTAAGATGTTATTGATGTTGGGATGAGATGTTCTGCTATGACGTTCAAATTAAATCTCCACGTTTGCGACCAGAGAACACCACCCTCTGACAAATCAAAACACGAGGTGTTTGTATCTTCGTCCACACACACACAGTCAGTTCCATGTTCGGGTTGTATCGCCTGCTGCCTGTTGATTACTCGTCTCTCCTCTATCCTCACTTTCCACTGGGTCGGGTCTGCTGGGATGAATGCTCATCATTAGTAGGCTTTTTCTGGACCATAAATCGATCCATCATAACAGACATTACTTGACTGTACTTTGGTTTCAAAACTAGTCCACACCAGCTAGTAGCTTTCTCGTTCTCAAATATTCGTTGGCTATTTTCAAACAAACAATAGCAAATTCCCATAACAATAACGAAACACGTCTTGTCTCCAAGGGTGTACCGTACATAGGTGTCCCATATTGGAGGCGTTCGATTCCTGTTGTATAGGGATATAATTTTTATCTCTGAGTCGTTGCCTTTCATCTCGCCTCATTGATTGAAATAGGATGGATAATTTTGGCCTACTGGTGTTTGAACATCCACTTAATGGTAGAATGATACTGAGAAACATAGGGAACTTAAGAAAGATTAATAACTCGAAATATGCTGTGGTATTCAATTCTTTGAATTTGTTTGTGAACTTGTTTGTCAGTACCCTATACTTCGTTATCTCTTCCGAATTCCCCCATGGACAGCATTGTTCGTCCCCACCTGAACGACAAAAATTACATCCTCTGGAATGTTTGAGACTACGCCGTCAAACCTATCCAGGACATGTTCTATCCTAGCTTATATACAACACAAGTTCTTCGTAGTCTCTCCCCTTCGCACAGAATTCCTGGTCCTGATGTCTGACTATAGAGTCCCCGACCAGGGATGATGATGTTACGACCATCCTGTATTTCATCATCCAGGACGTTAGACCTATTGTGAGTGGAGAGTTCATTCCGTTGCTCGGTAATGCGGCGACAAGTTTTCCTCGCAGGTTGGAAGGTGAAAGTATCTTCCAACTTCGTCTCAATGGTTCTTACCGTGCTGTCGAAGCTATCTAACCCTAGATGATATACCTGTGTCTGTTTCCTGTATCGCAACCGATTTCGAGGCCAAGAACCCAGCTTCCTCTTCCCACCCTTTCATCCGTACACCTAGGTTCTCCAAGGCTCCTCCGTTTCTGCTAACACCTACCAAAAGCCTATCAAAAACGTCGCAGAACAAACAAGAAGTGTACTCACCTTCTTCTCTGTGGAGGAAGTCCTTGGTGAACTCCCGATGGCATCTAGGGCAGGCAGTTCGAAAAGCTGGAGCCATCTTGTAGCATTTCACTGAGATTCAGATTTCATTGTTTAAAACTGGATCGGAGAGCGCGTTTTTAAAGCACGTCTTTCCTCGACAAGGGTTGGCAGGCAAAGAAATCATCTTATATGGAGTTAACCCCAAACCTTTCTTTGATACCATGAATTTTTTAGTCCTCCCCTTCAATGATAATTCTATATTACTTTCCAGGTTGTCTAATTCTTTTAATGTGAATGTAGTCTTCAGCAATAACAATACTCTAAAGACTTTCTTAGTCAGAAACTCGCAAAAAGATTCTGCGGGCTGTGTTTACAGAATACCTTGTAAAAGTTGTAATATGTTTACTACTGGGAAGACTGGTAAGGATCTCTATGTAAGACTTAAGCAACATATATATAATACAAGAACAGGACAAGAATCAAATTCTTTGTTTAATCATGCTAAAAACTAGAACCATTATATTGACTGGATTAACGCTACTTCGGCTATTAACTGCAACTCCTTGATCAAGAGAAATATCATTGAATCTTCTTGTATTAGATAAACAGAGAATTGTGACATGAATGTTGGTGAAGGTCTATACAAACTGGATTGCTTAGTCATGGACAAAATTTGTAAACGGTTCCCTGTCTTGTCCACATAATATATTCTTTTGACAGGCACGGTAGCAGACCCGAACACCACCAACCGAAAAAACTTGTGTACCTACGGCGTCTTAGCTCCACATCTATTTTGTATGTGGCTGTTCTAAGTCTTCTGTCTCATTATTGTATCTCCCCTAACAATGTGATCATTACACAAAAGTGCACTTGGGAACTTTTTGTATTCTATTTTCCTCGTGGTGATCAGCAAATACATATACACATTGTACATCGTCGTACTTGCCCGCCTTCATCCATTTCTGGCGCCACCTCAGCCCATTATATATGTGTGTGTGTGTGTGTGTGTGTGTGTGTGTATGTGTGTGTGTGTGTGTACGAGCTGCTGCGGTCCCATGAGGACCCACCATCCATCCACTCACTCGCCAGACAACGCATGGCCATCGTCAGATAGAAAAAAAAAAAGAAAAGATACGACTGGCCATAAGATCTGGTGTACTTGAGGTGGGTCTTCTCCCCTCCGTGAACTGTAGAGGTCAGAGGTCAAAGTCAAAGACATCGTGGCTTGAGAGAGAACCAAGCGAGGGAGAGTTTGTCAGCATGTCCTCATCATGTCATTTAGCTGTACAGTCGAGCAGTAGCGGGTCACTCATCAGCTTCCCTCCCTCCCTCCCTCAACCCTCTCCAGTGAAGTGCCCCGCTGCATTCTGGTTAGTTTCTATGATCAGTCTCTCTCTCTCTCTCTCTCTCTCTCTCTCTCTCTCTCTCTCTCTCTCTCTCTCTCTCTCTCTCTCTCTCTCTCTCTCTCTCTCTCTCTCTCTCTCTCTCTCTAAGGCTCTTTGAGTCTTTGAGAAACTATGTTGGTTTGTTTATCTGATCCCTTTTTTCCTCGCTCTCGAATGCCTCAAAGCCTCTGGTTAAAGTCAGTCAACCCCCTCTTCTTTATCTTCCCCCCCCCCTCCCAACCCCGAGGGACCACGTCACTCTGCTTTACACGGTTGAAGGCTCTTGGTAAACAAAAAGGGCACCTTCTCAGCACTGTTTAAGGATCGTTACGTCATAGACAAAGGGGTGAGAGGAGAGGCGGCAAGAGTGGTGGGTTAAGTGTGGTGGTCTGTGGCCAGTAATTGGCATCACCATCTTCTTCTTCTTCTTCTTCTTCTTCTTCTTCTTCTTCTTCTTCTTCTTCTTCTTCTTCTTCTTCTTTGTGTATACTTCTAGACGCCGTTGTTCCTTCTCGTTGGGTAACACTTGGGTGGGGCACCACTTGCTGGCGGATGATGTCGAAAAGACTCGCTGACTCACTGCGAACGGCGGTGGTTCTTGTTGCCATAGCTGGGTCGCCAAGGGAGGCGCAGGACGCATCAATTATGGGACAATGGATGCGCGCAAGATGCCTCTCTTACGAAACACATGTAAGGCTATGATGGTCCTGTGGCCCATCACAAGGGAGGTTATAAAACAGGGGACCATTTCGAAGCTGGCTGTCTCTGATACTAGGAGAGAGATACTTGGAGATCAGATCTGATGAAGACAGAGAGGCATACAAGATGATCCACGCAGACATACACACTTACCGTGAGTTGATCGCGTTACTGTGGAGGGGGCAAAGCATATCGCTCAAAGGACTCCAAGTGAACTACTTGCCAAGTGTATACACAAACGTGTGCCATTTACTTACTGCTCTCAATCAGTCTTCCCAAGTTCATCATTAAACATATCTTGTTGCCTTCATATAGCGTGATTGATGAATCACTTGGATTTAGTTCAACCTGCTGACATGAAGGTTGCTTCGCCTCATCCGTGACTGCGGATGACAGCAGACCAATTAAGTCTTAAGTAGCTGTTTAACTCGAGGTTAGCAAACCCGTTGATAATTATAATTTTCTTTGGTTAGCTGAGACGGCTCGCACAGCCGAATGGTCAAAATAAAGGCTGTCTCATATCAAGGCTATATATATATATATATATATATATATATATATATATATATATATATATATATATATATATATATATATCCCTGGGGATAGGGGAGAAAGAATACTTCCCACGTATTCCCTGCATGTCGTAGAAGGCGACTAAAAGGGGAGGGAGCGGGGGGCTGGAAATCCTCCCCTCTCGCTTTTTTTTTAATTTTCCAAAAGAGGGAACAGAGAAGGGGGCCAGGTGAGGATATTCCCTCAAAGGCCCAGTCCTCTGTTCTCAACGCTACCTCGCTAATGCGGGAAATGGCGAATAGTATAAAAAAAAAAATATACATATATATATATATATATATATATATATATATATATATATATATATATATATATATATATATATATATGTGTGTGTGTGTGTGTGTGTGTACCTTAGTCTTAGCCAGGGAACCATCTTCTCGACCAACTCCTAGGGAAGGATGACCAGCTAGGGTGACTGTGAGCCGACTGTCGCAGCCAGAATCCACAATAGGTGCTCGATCCCGGGCGACCTATGAATGTGTCAGTGACATCAACGCTAACCACGACACCACAATGGGTCTGTAGACATGATGACTCCCTCGTATGATGCAGCCTCACGAAGCGCAACTCTCACCAACTCACTGAAGTCCGTGCGCTGGATCTGCCCCGGGAGGGCGCCCCTTTCCCCCAAGAGTCTTTCACGACGGCATCTTCCCATTGGTCCAAAGCTAAGGGTAATACTAAACCCTGGCTGTTGCTCGCGAGGCTTCACACCTCCCCCATGTGTCTTCTCCCACACCTACCCCCATGTGTCTTCTCCCACACCTCCCCCATGTGTCTTCTCCCACACCTCCCCCATGTGTCGTCTTCCCTCCCTCTCTCAAGTCACTCTTCCCCCCTTCAGCTTTTGTTTGTTTGTTTGTTTTTGTTTACGCAAGCACGGGCAACCGAATGCCTTAATCAAGGCTATGTCTATATATATATATATATATATATATATATATATATATATATATATATATATATATATATATATATATATATATATATATATATATATATATATATATATATATATATATATATATATACCCTAGCATAAGCCAGGCCCCGTGATTTTTCGATCTACCCCTGGGGGAGAGAATGAACAAGTGGGTTCAGTTCACGGTGGCGCCAACTGCCACCGCGCCAACAGGATTCGAACCTATGCGCTCGATGATCACCCCCCCCCCCCCAATCCCCAGCGGGCTCGTGAGTGAGTCACAGCCAAGACCACATTCATAATAGTCGTCCCAACCAAGGTTGTCTGGCCATCACCGTCGTAACGGTTTGCGCTGCTGAAACACGAATCTACCCGTGGGGTTACCGTCACCAAATTTAGGCGAGGGAAAATTGGCCCACATCCAATCCAAGCCGTTGAGCTTCCCCTATGGGCTTGTGGGGGTTGGGGGAGAGGTATGGCTGGCGGTTGGGGTGGGGGTGTTAACATCTATCCCACCATGACAAAAAGAAAATAAGAGGAGCCACTTCTTTAATATGACAAGTTCTCCAATCGGTTGGGGTTCTCACACACCATCGCCTTCGCTCCGACCACGGTCCGCTCCCGCTCCGCTCAAAATAATCATTTGCATGACCGTTGCTTGCGTATGATCGGAGCGATAGCAGTGCGCATGCGCCTCCAGTGAAGAACAACAAGAAATGCTATTAAACCGGAGCGAGCGCGAACCAGGAGCGGAGCGCTAGTGTGTATCAAGGGTCTATAAGGGGTGCACGCGGCCCCTGATTGGTTGTTGCTGAAGCGTAGCCTTGTATCAACGCGACAACACGTCACTAGGGAGGAGGAGGAGGAGGAGGAGGAGGTGTGTGTGGCCAACCAGGCGGGCGTAGTTTGCCGCCACTGAGTAGCCAGCAGTTGGAGGGATCAGAGCCAGAGAAGCTGCCCGGATCCCTTTATCTCAGTCAGGTAGGGAGCAAATCCTAACGAGAGTTATGGAGACGTATATTCATCCATTCTCATCGAACTCAAGTGTCGATTCACGTGTCTGAAATCTCAGTCAAGATTTGAAATTGGTGACCCATCTCGGTGTTCTCAAAATGGCTCATGACCTCTGGCACAAAAAAAAAGAAGAAAAAAGGATAAAAAGGAGGGAGACAGGTTGGCATGAAGCATGGAGAGAACCTTGAGGGAGTGGAGTGTTTTTATGTAGATGCCTGGCAGTGGGCATGGCAGGAAATAGAACGATAGGAGATGGGATGAGACATCGGGTGGCTGAGGGGGAAAAATCCTAGGGGCTGGAAATCCTCCCCTCCCCGTTTTTTTAATTTTCCAAAAGAGGAAACGGAGAAGGGGGCCAAGTGAGGATATTTTCTCTAAGTCCTCTGTTCTTAACGCTACGTCGCTGACGCGGGACATGGCGAATATGTATAAGAAATATATATATATATATATATATATATATATATATATATATATATATATATATATATATATTTTTTTTTTTTTTTTTTTTACTTTGTCGCTGTCTCCCGCGTTTGCGAGGTAGCGCAAGGAAACAGACGAAAGAAATGGCCCAACCCCCCCCCCCATACACATGTATATACATACGTCCACACAAGCAAATATACATACCTACACAGCTTTCCATGGTTTACCCCAGACGCTTCACATGCCTTGATTCAATCCACTGACAGCACGTCAGCCTCGGTATACCACATCGCTCCAATTCACTCTATTCCTTGCCCTCCTTTCACCCTCCTGCATGTTCAGGCCCCGATAACACAAAATCTTTTTCACTCCATCTTTCCACCTCCAATTTGGTCTCCCTCTTCTCCTTGTTCCCTCCACCTCCGACACATATATCCTCTTGGTCAATCTTTCCTCACTCATCCTCTCCATGTGCCCAAACCACTTCAAAACACCCTCTTCTGCTCTCTCAACCACGCTCTTTCTATTTCCACACATCTCTCTTACCCTTACGTTACTCACTCGATCAAACCACCTCACACCACACATTGTCCTCAAACATCTCATTTCCAGCACATCCATCCTCCTGCGCACAACTCTATCCATAGCCCACGCCTCGCAACCATACAACATTGTTGGAACCACTATTCCTTCAAACATACCCATTTTTGCTTTCCGAGATAATGTTCTCGACTTCCACACATTCCTCAAGGCCCCCAGAATTTTCGCCCCCTCCCCCACCCTATGATCCACTTCCGCTTCCATGGTTCCATCCGCTGCCAGATCCACTCCCAGATATCTAAAACACTTCACTTCCTCCAGTTTTTCTCCATTCAAACTCACCTCCCAATTGACTTGACCCTCAACCCTACTGTACCTAATAACCTTGCTCTTATTCACATTTACTCTTAACTTTCTTCTTCCACACACTTTACCAAACTCAATCACCAGCTTCTGGCCCTCTTCTCTGTTCCCTCTTTTGGAAAATTAAAAAAAAAACGAGAGGGGAGGATTTCCAGCCCCCCGCTCCCTTCCCTTTTAGTCGCCTTCTACGACACGCAGGGAATACGTGGGAGGTATTCTTTCTCCCCTATCCCCAGGGATAATATATATATATATATATATATATATATATATATATATATATATATATATATATATATATATTCATTTATTTATTATGCTTTGTCGCTGTCTCCC